>NW_024081602.1:97362-178552 GCF_003009895.1 Hyaena hyaena
CCTCCTCCTCCTCCTCCTCCTCCTTCTTCTTCTTCTCCTTCTTCAACACTGTAAGGAACCCTACCTCATAGACTATCCTGGCAAGCTTTTGTAAAGACGCCTATAGTATATCTCTTTCTTGGTGGGAATACTAAGTCAAGGTGCTGTAAATATTAATAGCTGTGGTCGAATATTCCTCCCCATGTTTATACCCCTCACTTTATGTTCCCACAGTAGAACACAAGAACCTATTTCCTCACATCGTCAAGGAGGCGATCATCAAACATTAATTGTTTGTCAGTCTTACAGTTATTTTGTTTTGTGTTGATTTGCACTTATCTAGTTATTAGTAAGTTTTAATATCAATTCATTTGGATTTAATGGCTGAGGCTTCTTTTCTTTAAAAACTGCCAGTTCTTTTCTTTTGCCCATTTTCATACTGTTTTCTCGTTTTTGTCTTATCAGCTGATATAAGCTTTTTATCAACTGAGGACATAAGCCCATTGCTGCCAAATATTGTTGTAGCTATTTTTTTTTCATTTCACACTGGTCTTTGGACTTTGTTCAGGCTACTTTTATTCCATAAAAAAAAAGTTGTGTATTTAAATTTACCATTTGTTTACTTTATGGCCTCTCAGTTTTTATATCCTTCTTAGGAAGACCTTTTCCAACCTGAACTCATGCTTTCTTTTTGAAATTTTATGGCTTATTTTATGTTCAACTCCTTGATACATTCTAAATCTTGGATCATTTGGATTTAAATCTTTGAGGTTCCAGAAAGGGAAGGACGCAGCAGGAATCCAGCTTTTCCTTGCTAACAATTTGTCAGCAGATCTATGTTTTTTTCCCCTCCTTGTTTAAAATGTCACCTTTACCAGAAACTAAAAGTGCCATATGTATTTGGGTCCATTTTTGGGTTGTCTATTTTGTTTCACAGATGTCTATTTCCCTCCCCCCAGCATTAAGCAGTTTTAAATTTTGCTCACTGCCTGGGTTTTACTAACCAAAAGCATACTTCTTCCTTAACCAAAGAGTCAAAGCTAAACACAGGCACAAAATACACAGGCAGTGGAGAGCATCTGAGCGAGGCCATGTGGAAGGAAGGTCAATGTATGGCCACTGGGCAAAGGCAAGGGGAGTGTAGGTACCAAGGTACAAAGGTATAATGTTCCTGTAGATTCCTGATTGGGAAAAAATGCTCTGTGTGCACATAAAACTGCAAATTAGGCAAATAATACATGATAAGCCTAGTATCTTGGGGGCAAAGTCTGATTTGAAATAGTAGTGTACCCAGTGACTCACTGATTAATTATTCTTTAAGTAGTTAGCAGTCCAGCCACGCTGAGGGCATCTGGTTTCCCGTGACTGCAGAAAGGAGGTGAGTGGTGACCTACTTCACAGAAGCAGGAACTGATGTAGTGAATCTCTGGCTGCGTTAACACCTTCGAGAAAGGGATCTGTTGTCTGGAAAGAACAAGGCCTTTAAATAACAGAATACACTTAATTTTACGTTTTGGATGGCTAGCTTTCTCACATGCACGACAGCCATCCCTCTCTTTTTTGTAAAATGTTCATGACCAAGGTTCAGGCACAATTGTTAAGGAAATCAGGTAGCACAGGCAAGCCGAGGTTCCCACCTGACCCTTTGGCCTTGCCTGAAGCAACCTCTTCCGGATATTTGATTTTTCTTTTTGTAGTGTTTATTTTTTGTCTATGTGCTGCCAAAGCCAGCACAGTAGTGTTTATTTTTGAGAGAGAGAGAGAACGCGAGTAGGGGAGGGGCAGAGAGAGAGGGAGACACAGAATCCAAAGCAGGCTCCAGGCTCCGAGCTGTCAGCACAGAGTCCGACGCAGGGCTTGAACCCATGAACTGTGAAATCATGACCTGAGCCAAAGTCAGACACTTAACCGACTGAGCAACCCAGGCGCCCCTAGGTTTGACTCTCTGATGCTTGCCTCCTTACCTCATATGTGCTGCTCCTTAATATATCAGTTTTAATTATTATTATTTTTTTTTATTTTTGAGAGAGAGAGAGTGGGGGAAGGGCAGAGGGAAAAGGGGAGTATCTTTATTTTTTTTAAACATTTATTTATTTATTTAGAGAGACAGAGAGTGTGAGCCAGAGGGGCAGAGAGAGAGAGAGAGAGAGAGAGAGAGAATCCCAAGCAGACTATGCACTATTAGTGCAGGACTCCAATGCGGGGCTTGATCCCATGAACCATGAGACCATGACCTGAGCTGAAATCAAGAGCTAGAAGCTTAACTGACTGGGCCACCCAGGTGCCCTGAGAGAGAGAATCTTAAGCAGGCTCCATGCTCAGTGCTGAGGCCAACGTGGGGGCTCGATCTAACAAACCGTGAGATCATGACTTGAGCTGAAATCAAGAGTCAGATGCTTAACCCACTGGGCCACCCAGGCGCCCCTGGACATTGCTTCTTGACTGTGTGGTATGATCGCTGACTTTCATCACCCTGGACCCGGGCCCTCTCCACCCTGTACAGTTAAATAACCTTCCTTCTTGTCCCAGGATCGCCTGTGTGCTGTGTGCTCCAACCCTCTTTGCCGGGCTGCCTTGGGCCCTTTCCTGCATGCCACTCCTCAGAACCCTGGCTTCCCACGACATTCTTTCCCAGGGCTTAACCTTGACAGTCCTGGAAGTTCAGCCTGGTCAGTTTGCAAGTCCTCTGTGCCTTGCCCCTACTCTGCTGAGTGCTCCATGGCGCGGGGGCCTGGCCTGCTCCCACCTCTCTCTCTCTTCCTCATTGCCGGTGCCCTTGCTTCATCAGTAACCTTTTATCCACAGCAGCCACTTACTCAGGCTCTGGGCCAGAGATATTTTCCCAACCTTTGTCTCTAATGGCTCTGGGCTTGGCCTTACTAAGATCCACTGTGGACATGCCCAGGCCCTTCCAGTGCTCACAGCCTGGGGAGCGATCTCATCACAGATGGTGTCTGCTCTGCTCACTTAGCATCATGCCTGGGTGTGTGAGGTGTGACATGGAGTAAGTAGCACCCCAGGTGACCCTGGTGACGTGGCACCATCCATCGGTCTGATGGAAACACCTGTGAAAGGGAGGGAGGTGGATCACTGTGAGAAAACAGACTAGTGAGCAGATAATTGACAGGTTGTACTAACGCTGCAGCCCCTGGGAGGGGCGGATGGGGGGGGTGAGGTCCTAAGTTAGAAGTGGGAGGGGCACCGGGCGGGGTTTTCAAGGGGAGCTCTCAGGCCACACCTCCTCTCCAGGGGCCAGCGTGCGGGCTCTGAAGGCCATGGTGAGCCGTTCCAGGAGGTATGGGCAGATGAGAAGGTGATGCTGTCACAGGGCTGAGGGGGGCCCATGTGGTCCCCGAGGGACTCATATTTCAGGAGAGCAAGAGAGACTCATGAATAGGTAATGACAACACAGGATTAAATGTTCTGGAACGATGCCTGGAGAGCGCAGGCGTGGGACTCAAGGTGCTCTGCCAGCTCTCCCTCTGGACTTCTGCGTCCCTCAGGTGGTAAAAGCCCACGGGCTGCAAAACCAGTTTTCAGAGACCTCCTTTCCTTTCTGGGGCAGCTTCAAGATGTGGGAGCCGTTGGTGCTGTGCTAAAAGACTAGTGACATCTATTGCCTCTGGGAGGCTCTGGTGTCTGGAAGGCAGGAGTGCAAGGAGAGGCTTACCTGTGAACGTTTTGAACTGGAAGCTTCCATAGATTTACCCATAATGTAAATTTTCTTAAAAATAGAGGAATGAGTTACCAAAAACACCTTTGAAAGCATCAGGTGGGGGACATTAAAAGGAGAGGGAGCGTTTGCATAAGGGATGAACTGAGTGAAATGATTCAGGGTCTGGGCCGTTGCAGGATTGTCAGGGAGGCCAGTATCTGCAGGCACATGCGCGTCCTGGGGCGAAAACCAAACCAGATTGAGGAAACTTGGAATCAAAGCCACACGGAGATACCGCCTCACACTGGTCAGAGTGGCTAAAACGAACAAATCAGGAGACTATAGATGCTGGCGAGGATGTGGAGAAACGGGCACCCTCCTACACTGTTGGTGGGAATGTAAACTGGTGCAGCCCCTCTGGAAAACAGTGTGGAGGTTCCTCAGGAAACTAACAATAGAACTCCCCTATGACCCAGCAATAGCACTGCTAGGAATTTACCCAAGGGACACAAGAGTGCTGATGCATAGGGGCACATGGACCCCAATGTTCATAGCAGCACTCTCAACAATAGCCAAAATATGGAAAGAGCCTAAGTGCCCATCAATGGACGAATGGATCAGGAAGATGTGGTTTGTATATACAATGGAATACTACTTGGCCATGAGAAAGAATGAAATCATGCCATATGCAGCAACGCGGATGGAATTGGAGGGTATTATGCTGAGTGAAATGAGTCAGTCAGAGAAGGACAGATATCATATGTTCTCACTTATATGTGGATCTTGAGAAACTTAACAGAAGGCCATGGGGGAGGGGAAGGGGGAAAATAGTTACAAACAGGGAGGGAGGCAAACCATAGGAGATCCTTAAATACAGAGAACAAAACTGAGGGTGGGGGTGGGGGAGAAGGGAAAATGGGTGATGGGCCTTGCAGAAGGCACTTGTTGGGATGAGCAATGGGTGTTGTATGGAAACCAATTTGACAATGAATTATATTAAATGCAAAAAATAAAGACAATCAATGACAGAGAAAATAAAAAGAAACATTATTTTCACATAGATGTGGCAAGCTCCCTGAAGTAGACTTTAAAACTGGAAACTCTTCTCATCCAGCTCCTAAAGTGGGTGTCATGACTGAATTTTCCACACCAATGTAGACAGGATGGGAAGGGTCTGATTGGCTGCTTCCCAGGATGAGTGGTCCACAGCGCTCTGGAGGCGGTCCGGGCTAGGGAAGCCACTGCTGATCTCAACTTCTCAATCGTATACTTGATCAAGGCTAATGAAACCCAATCTGTGAAAACAGCTTGGGTTATATATCCAATCTTTTTGGACCACTTTCTCATGAGAAGAGATAGATTTTACATTGTAACTAAATATACATGTTCATACACAGATAGGAAAAAAATTTTAACTATACTTCATTTCCTTGTGAGAGATGGACTAAATATTCTGTTCTATTCTTTCCTATTTGATATTTTTATTTTTTTAAACTTTTTTTAAATTATTTTAGAAAGAGTGAGAGAGAAAGAGAGAGCATGAGGGGGGTGGGAGAGAGAATCTTAAGCAGGCTCTACACTCTGCATGATCCTGACACAGGGCTTGATCGCATGACCCTGGGATCGTGACTGAGCCGAAATCAAGAGTCAGATGCTCAAGAGGCTAAGCCACCCAGGTGCCCCTCCTATTTGGTATTTTTAAAAGCTGGTAATAGCCCCCTAAACTGACTTCATGGTCCATTTGGAAAAGTTTGGAAAATCCTGAGCTGATCCAGGTACAGGTATACGGATTCATGATATAAGAGATATACTTTATGTTAGGTCATCTGTCAATTAAGTTTGAAAAAACACATCACTAGGTCATGTCCCTAGTATTTAAATTGGATCTTGTCAAGTTCTCTTCCATTTTTTCGTTCATTTGCATTCAAGAGACTCAGTCTTAGAAATATGACAATAATGCACACTCTTCCAGTGCTTTAGAAAATTTGTTTCATCCTGAGTTTTATGGATCCTACAACTTTGCTTTCTTAGAAAAAGTTTTATGACCCAAGTGTGCATCCCTGAACACGAGAGCTTAGTTGCTTCACTGTAAAAAATGATGTCTTTTAAATCTCTTTTAATCTATAACTTTATTCCTACCTTTTTCTCCCACCTTGCATTTTATTTATTGAGTAATCTGGATTGCTTGACAGAGATTCCTGTAGTCTAGATTTGGCTCCTTATACCCCATGGTATACTTTAGCACACCCTCTGTGACAGCCTATAAAGGAATGGAGATTGTTGATCTGGAATTGGGTGACGTAGGAAATGAGACAAACCTTCTTCCCGGTTGCACTCTATGGAAACCTTGTGTTCTATGGGTGAGGGCCCCTGAGCTAGGAGACATTTGTATCACAGTTACAGCAAGCATTTAACCAAGGCTCTGGGTATCTGCCTCACAACCACAGACACGGTATCTCACTGAGTCTCGATACCCGAGCAGGATTCAGGTACTTTATATCTGGTGCCATTTGATCCGTAGAGAGGACGTTTACTTATATTCTCTCATTCAAGGGTCACGTTCCATCACAGGAATAACATGAGGTTTTATTCCCTTATGATTAAATCAATGTAACATTTAATGCTCTGAACATAACATCTGCTTTCATATTCCCATGTCTCTGCTTGTCTGGGGTTCTTGGAGAAAATCTCTTTTCCTGTCCTGTTTCCAAGTCTGAGCTCCTATTCAGTCCCCGGATCCCTGTAGAGAGAGGGCCCCCTGCCCCTCTCCTCAGGGGCGGGGTGTGCATTCAAGTAGCACCTGCCTGGAGAGCGGGGGTTCTCAGATGATGCACGGGCGCAGGCTCACTGTTCTTGCTTCTGGGGAGTGGCTGGGAGCAGCCCCCCGACATGGGGTCTGCATTTCCCTGCTAGGGTTTGCTCCTCTCTCTCAAGGAGAAAACAAGACCCGCCCTTCCCCTCCCCACTTCTCAGTGTTCTATTCTTACTTAGCCAAGCTTCTTGCCCCTCTTTGAAGGAGACAGGACACTTTTGATCTGATGCAGGACAGAGTGGGACATCTGTTTAGATTTTGCTTTGGGGGCTATTTATGTATTTTTAGTTACACAACAGTGAGCTGTATTTCCTGAATAAATCCGCATTTGGGATAAGCCCTAATGCGAACTGAGTTTTGAAGAGGGGTAGATGGCAAAGATGTGGTGGCTGATGTGTTCCTGGAGCCACCGGGGACTTTTTACAACAGGCTCGAGATGTCCAGGCCTCCTGGGGGGCTCCTTATCCACCCAGATGGGGGGACGACCAAGGCAGAGTCCCGGGGTGCCCTGTTGGGTTGCCACCTCCCAGAGCGCGACAGTACCTAGGGCTCTGGAGGGAAGGCCCCTTGTGGCTTGGTTGTGGTCTCCCAATTTCAATGCCCCCATCTCTCTCCTCTGTAGAAGATCATGTCATCCGAAAAATTCAGGGTGATGCCACTCAGGAAATTTGTGACGGCGACCCAGAGCAGGCCAGCAGCCCTTCCTGACGCGGCCCTCCCAGACCCCAGCCTGATATTCCCTCGCTCCCCTCCTACGGGTCTTGCAGATTTACCGGAGGAGCCGCTTTCCAGAAGCAGGGAGTTGGAAAGTACCGGCCAGCAATCCGGATCAGCGCGGAGAAAAGGGATCCACTGTTGTAGCAATGGGAACTGAGACCTTTTGTAAGGAAAGAGGGAACCAAAGAAAGAAAAAAGACCACAGATTGTGGAATGCGGAAGGAGAAGACACGAGTGTTCGCGAAAGGAGCTTTCAAGGACCTTAGTGATGGAAGAGTCCGGGCCCTTGCGCACAACAGAGTCGCTCGGCATCCTGCGCCACCTTGTGGTCACTTTGTCCCTTCCCGTCAAATGCTCCACCTTCTCGCTCCCTTGGTTTTTCCAGTGACCCCGCCCCTTAGAAAGCCACTTGGCTCGTGCCCACAGGCAACACTTCATTTCACTGGTGTACAGACAGCCATGGGGGGTGTGGGGGGGGGGTGGCGGGAGCAGATGGGGGACTCGTGCGTGGCCTTGCTGCTGCTGCTAATAGTCACAGACGAACTCGTGGGGGGTAATTTCCAGCATCATTGATCACAATTCATATGCACCCTTGTACCCTAGTAGAAATAAAAGCGGATTCTGGTGCTTTCCGTAAGGTTTAAGCAGAGGCTTGCTGGACACCAAGTGCCTCCTATGGCAAGAAAGTAATGAGAGAAAAAACTCTTTAGAGGCCTGATCTATACGACAGAAGCCATTCTAGATGTCTTCCTAGGTTAACATGGCCGTATGTAAACTTGGTTCGAACCCAAACAAGGCCTGATTTCCGGCCCACCATGCATACATGGTACATCTGCTTTGTGAAGAATAGCCCAGAGGAAAACCATCTTGTTCTCGAATTATCGATCACAGCTCCCACTCCCTGCATTCCTTTATGATAAACCTCATGGTTCCTGCCTATAGGCTAACCTATAGTCTTTTGAGCTTCTCGAAGGTGTAAAAAGTCTATAACCCTCTGAAAACTCTTCATGCTCCAGAGCACCTTCTTCTTGAGAAGACTGTGTTTCCTGGGCAGCTGTCCTCACTTGGGCTGAAATAAAACTCTCTTTCTTATCTTCAGAGATTCGAAAAGGTTGGTTCATTTGGGGAGGACAAAAAGGAGAGACGCGTGAGAGGTCCCATGCCTCGCTGTCCGAGCCCAAAGGACGATTCGGTCAGAGGCGCTCACGTTGCTGTGGGTTCGGGCTCATGGCTTATGATAATGACACTTCATGTGTATATGGCACTTTCAATGCCAGGTCCTATTCTGAGCACTTTATATGATTGCCCTGTGAAAGCCTCACAGAGACCACATGAAGTTGGTTCCATGATATCCCCCTTTTACAGACAAGGAGCCTGAGGCTGAGTGACTTCCTTAGGGTCCCCAGAGAGCAGGCGCCAGAGGTGGGCTGGGAAGTGAGGAATCTGTGCTCATGACCCCCCACGTGCACAATCTCCCTCAGACCTGCACTCGGTTTAGGACATGGGGTGCAGACCTGCCTGTGAACTTCGGGGGTTCCTCTGGGTACGCTGTTGTTTCTAGAGTAGTCTGCCCTACGTAGCTGTGTCTCCTGACCAGGTGCTTTTGAGAGAAGGCTTTCAGCTCCAAACGCTCAGAATATACTGATTCAGGAATAAGTGGGGAAGTCCAGAATATTGGACATTTTAAAAAAGGATGGAAGAGCAGGAGTTGGGGAAGGTAATTCCTATTCGATTCTTTCCTCCCGAAGGCTTAGCAGGCAGAGAGCCGTTTACATGGATACAAGGCGAAATCAAAGAGCAGCGCACACCTACCTGTCCATGTGGGGACATGAAGCTGGGATCTTAAGGGCAATAGATCTGAGGTCTAGACATTAACCATCTTCCTTGTATTCTCAAGTGGCTCGAAAGCCTGCAGTACATTCATCTAAATACTAACAGATAGAATGACATCAGTAAGGTGGGTCAGATGTATGAAAAGGGGAAGGGAAGAGTCAGGAAACACTAGAAGCTAGGCAGCTGTCACATTAGTTGTTACAAAATTAAAGAGAGCCAGCTTGCTGTTTCTAGCACTCCGCTCTGCTATCCAATTGCAGAGCTCTGTAAAGAACAAGATGCTAGACTCCTAATGAAGACAGGTCCCAGCTTCTTAAAATTCAAAAATGGAACAAGAAATTCCGGAGGAATAAACGGAGACGTGACTGGACAGAGCTGCTCAAGGAACTGAAAGTTAATTATAGTAAAACTGGTTTAGTAAGAGAGGCTGAGAAGGTAAGTAGCATTGGTATATCTCCATAATGGACAAGAGAGACCTTTCCTTTCACTAATAACGTTCCTGGAAAAGTAATTCTATATATAGCAAGCTCAGAATGACGACAGCCTTTGTGGGAATCAGAAACAAGCTTGGAAAGAAGTAAAAACGATATAATGACGTAAGCCATGGGATGCGACTTTGGTGGAAGGGACGCAGAGCCTCTGCAAGAACAGGGCATCCAGCAAGACACACTGTCAGAAGAGAAGAGAGTGGGGGAGCACCGTGACTTGCGAAGTTAAAAAATGTCACACACTCACACACGCAGGGCTTTAAAAAAAAACCAAACAAACCCATCATTGCTATTCCTTTCAGAACAGGATGCTTTCTGCAGGGCTCAGAAGCACAATGCCACCTATTAGGTGCCTTTGATGGAAGACACTGAAGTCAACCTAAAACAATTCTAATAAAGGATTGACCATATTCTGAGATTGTTCTGAAACTTCTTGAGGACAGTACAGTACACACTCTGAATGTTGCTGGATGAGAATTCTTTCCGAGTCACTCGGGCATGCTTGGGTCCTCCTGACTCAGCCCTAAGCCTGACAAACACACATTCTGGATTTTCAGGGGCAGCACTAACTTAGATCAGGCTCAATGCTCTCCACAAGTGAGCAGCTTGCCCTTTCTTTCTTCCTTTCTCTCTTTCCTTCCTTTTCTTCTTCTTCTTTTTTTTATGTATCCTGAGGGTGGGGCTATAAAACATTGTCATTCTACCCACCAAGCAGAAGCTTAGAGACTTTTCATTTTCTTCTTTTTTTTTTTCTGACTCACCTGTTCCCTTTCTTCTTCCAGACTTTTCGAATATTTCCCTCTTCCTTCCACTTAGTTATCCCCCATTATCTTTGTCCAACCTTTCTTCCTGAAGCCCTGGGTCCTTTCAGGAGGTCTCACTGACCTGCAGATCATCAGTCAGCTCACTGCCTTCACTTTTTTGCTGACAGTATTTTCTTCTTTGGAAAAACAAACAAACAAGCATTTTCTTCTTCAGCTCGGAAGCCTCACAATCACAGACTTTCATATGACCTGCTGCAACTGTCCCCTCCCAGGGGCGATTGTTATTATTATAAGAATTAACTACTGGGTTGTTCTGTTTCCCTGTCTCGGGGAGCAAGCCCGAGCCTTGGTGACCCGGTCACCTGCAGTCCGGTGGCTGAAACGCTGGCAGTAGCCAGTCTCGGCCAGGAGTGGGCCCCGCGGGTCCTTCCCACATCCCAGCTCCTGGCCAGGGGCTCTCTCTTCCTCGGGTTCCCCTGAAACCGCTCTCGTAGCGCCCCGGGAACCCCTGATTGGGGGCCCCTCCCCTAACTGGAACAGCGCGCTTTCATCCCGGTCCCTCCAGGCGCCAGGAGAGCGCTCGCACCTGGGCCCGCCCCAGTTTCTCCTCAACCCCGCCCTCCGGGAATCGGACCAATCAGCTTCGGGCTTACGCACAGCGCCTGATTGGTGGAGCACGCAGCGCGCGCCAGAGAGGGCTGAGCTCATTGGACAGCGTCTCGGCGCGTCTATAAAAGGGTCGCGGCGGCCGCGCAGGTAAGCGCGTTGAAGGGACTCTGGTGGCCTTCGGGGCAGCCGGGGGGAGCGCTAAGCCTCGCGCCCGGGGACCCCGGCAGGGCCTGCCAGGGTCCCCCAGACCCCAGGTCCTTCATGCCCTTCCCACGTGGGATGGGATCGCCTCCTTCGCCTCTCTGTCCGCAAGGGGAGCGTCTACCTTTGTCCCCAAAGCGAACGCGCACTTGCCTTGACGTGGGCGTAAGGAATGTTTTTCATTTGTGGGTCATTGTCATTGTTTAAGTAAACTCTGCAAACGTCGGCAGTTGTTCTCACGTGGACAGGCTCCCTCACGAATCCGGCGCACTCGGTATTGTGCACATGCGTCACTAGACGCAGAAAGTGAAGGAAGCCTCCAAAGTCACGCGGCGGGACTGGGGCTGGCCACCCTGGGGACATTCCCCAGCAGCGCATTCCTCATCGCCTTGGCTTGCGGACGACACACCTGGTTTTTCTCCTGGGGGGCGGGGAGGTGGTGGTGGCGGGTACTGATGGTGGAGAAGAGGGGGGTTAAGGGGACAACCAGGGAACATGGGAGCGTTTGCCGGGCGTTTTCGAATATCCTCAGTGTACACAAACGTCCCTTTCCCAAGAACGGTTTTTAATTTTATTTCTGTGTCATTTTTTAAAATTAAGATTTTATTATTTTTAGGGCACCTTTAGGTTCACAGCACAGTTGAGGTGTGGAGATTTCGCATACCCCCCCCCCCCCCGCCCCGCCTTCACACGCGCCCATATGCAACATTCATCCTGCGGGGGGTGGGGTGGGGGACGCTTGTTAGGGTTGATAAACCTATATTGATACATCATCATCATCCAAAGTCCATGATGTACATTGGGGTTCACTCTTGGTGTCTTAGGTTCTACGAATTTGAACAAGATTATGTGTCATTCAGCAAACAGCCCCAAACCATTTGGATACAAGTTTGTGAAATAAGGTTAATAGCGGATGACCCCAGCTTGGAATTTGAAAGGAAGAAGAAGGAGAAATAGAGCTGTTATGTAATATATTTACTTTCTTATGTGGATTTGAAGGCATTTCCAAGAGTAATTCCATAAACATTCTGAGCAATGTGATGGCACCCCCGGCGACTAGATACATGGTGTTTCTTGGGGAGCCTTTGAACTCAAGCCTTATCTGGATGTGTAAATTCTGATAATCAAAATTAGTCCATCTTTCCATCCCTCACCCCATTCTTCCATGTTTGTTTCAATTTCACAAAAGATTTAAGGATGTAGCTTAATAACTAATTTCAATTAAAGCTACTTTGAAATGTGGGAATCTATAAATGTGGAGTTTATTACTAATATTTCAGGCATTGCCAAATTTATTCCCCCAATTCTTAGTGATCACTGACTGCATCCTGTAATATTCAGATTAAAACGGTATGGGTCCGCTACTGAAAAATTATGTAGATCAAAATTGAAACCGTTGGACAAAATATTTTCCTGTTGACTGAATTATTTGTGAAGTGCTTTAAAAAAATCTCTATATCTGTTATTTAGAAATTAGTACGGATTCCTAGGTCTCTCTCTAAATTTTTTCTAGTAATGAAATGTATAGATTGAACCACATGGGATTGCCAGGATTTTGATTTTGTTTGGTCAAAACAGTCAAAAACTGGCAATTTCGTGTGATTCAACCTAATATCTGAATAGGAAAAAATGTAGTTAAAAAGAGGTTGAAGTGAATTCTTTTGTGATATGGATGGTTACCTCCTAATGTATTGATTTTATAAGTTAAGATTTTATATATTGAGTTTACTTACAGCAGGAACCATTTAAAATTTACCAGACTTTTCTGTTTTGCACATGTGTGGTATGATAGCCTGACTAGAAATTCAGGAATTTAGGGGCAACTAGAAACCTTTCAGCACATGTTTTTCGCAGCATTAACCACAATCCTCCCTGACAAGTTGGAGGTTACTGACTTTGAAACATAGCCAGTTGCTGAGAACCCAGTGTGTATTCTTTCCATGACCCTTAAAAACTGGCCTGTTTCCTATTAATGATTTTTTTTTGTTTTGTTTGAGGCATGCTATGGTCCAGTTTCCTGGTGAATTTCCAGATCTTCTGCCATTCTTCTCGTACAACTCATTTTCTTTGTGGTGGGTCTCACTGAAAGATACCATGTATAGAAAAGGGGCTTCTGGAAATTATCATGTTTCAGCAACAAAATTGTTTAAACATCTGACTATCATTTACAACCAGCATCTCTGGTCTCATCCATGGAAAATATCACACATAGCAGAGAAAATTGAGAAGAGCTGGCAGGAGATCTCAGTTGCGTTTGCATTGCGCACTGCTCAAACGGGCTCCTAGGAGACCTCAGGCCAAGGTTATTTCTTTTTACTTCAGTTTCACTTGTTGGGTGTGTCCCTTACTGTGGAGACCAGAGGATCAGAGTCTGCTTTTGAAGGTGAACTTGAGAAATCAATTAGTCCAGGCTCCCCCTGTCTGGAAACTCAGCATCACGATGGAAGTAGAGCCTGGTCCAGGGCAAGGGGAGACTCTTCAAAATTCTTGGGCAGGCAGGGGACATTCTTTTGGCCCTCACTCTTGCTGATGTATTCTAGTCCCAAGTCACCATTTTTTTAAAAATGTTTGTTTATTTACCTTCAGAGAGAGGCAGAGAGAGCGAGAGCAAACGGGGTAGGGGGAGAGAGAGAGAGAAAGAGAATACCAAGCTGGCTCCATATCAGTGCAGAGCCTGATGTGGGGCTCAAACCCACAAAATGCGAGATCGTGACCTGAGCTGAAGTCAGTCACTTAACTGACTGAGCCACCCAGGTGCCCCCCAAGTCACCATTGTTCCCAGGGCCCTGCACAGGAGGGAACTCCTAGTGGTTTGGACCAGTAGTTTGTTATCCTGGAGAGCCATTGGCTAAACCTGTCCTATAAATCTTTGGTTGGAACTTTGAATATATCTTGTTTTTAGGAGTTCATTGGCTTGTAGATTTCTCTAAGGCCATTTTTTCCAGGCTTTTTTTTTTTTTTAAATAACTTTAACGTTTATTTATTTTTGAGAGACAGAGAGAGATGAAGCACAAGCAGGGTAGGGGCAGAGAGAGGGAGACACAGAATCTGTAGCAGGCTCCAGGCTCTGAGCCGTCAGCACATTCGACACGGGGCTCGAACCTTTGAACCATGAGATCCTGACCTGAGCAGAAGTGGGGTGCTTAACCGACTGAGCCACCCATGTGCCCCTCCAGGCTTTTGTTTTTGTTTTTTTGTTTTGTTTTGTTTTTGATGAGATTAGAAAAAGCTGCCAAGAACCCTTAGCCTGGGAAGGAACCTTGGAAGCTGAATGGCTTTTCTCTATCTTATGACCGGTCTTGCTCACAGTGAGATTTCCCTCTGCTTTGAAGGTGTTGAACTCAACAGTGATGAGAAAATCCCAGAACTTTAGGAGCACAGCTTACTGTGAGAAATGTGAAGTTCTTTGTTGAGCCTGATGGGGCATATGCTCCTAGTATATAAATTACACTATTATTAATGTAATCTGCAGGGTAAAAACTTTGGGATAATTAGTGAACAAGTCAGTCACCGGTAAGACACACAATCAGAGAAAATCTGGCTTCATTAGTTTCTTCACAACGTGAAACTCCTGGTTAATAATTATAGCTGTCTTAATTGAACATCAGGTGGCAATTTTCTGTCTATCAGCTGAAGAAATAGGTTTTGGTTTCATGCTCTTATCTTGTACTAATTAAGGTATGAAATGTCTTTATTTACAAAAGCATGTTTGCATGTCTTTAAACGAATGCTAGCTGGTAAAAATGGAGGGCTTTCTGCATCCGTAATTTAAAACTTTCTAGCAGTCCCATGGAAGAGTAAAAAGAAACAGGTGAAATTAGGTTTAATGATAACTTTATTTAACTTAATATAGCAAGAATATCATGTTACCATGTAATCACTATAAAAATCATTAGTGAGATATTTTCTGTTTTTATTTCTGTATGAAAACTTAGAAATCCAGTGTATACTTTTCCGTGTAGAGTACATTATTAATTTGGACTCGCCACATTTCAAATGCTCAGTTACCACGTGTAGCTAGTGGCTGTTGAATGGGATAGCGCAGCTTTAAACTGTGATTGTATCTGTAGTTAAGCAGAGGACTTTATAGGGGAGAGAAACGGGGCAGGGAAGGGGGGTGAGAGTGCCTCTGGATACAGGAAATCCGTGGCACCAGATTTCCAAGAGTGTGCACTCTTCTGTTCAACGTTTAACCTTTAAGCAGAAAACACTGACTTTATTTGACACCCCAGCAGGAGATGGCGATTAAAACAAGAAAACAGCCTTGTAGACCCCGTGTCCGCCCTAAACGAATTGAGAAGTGAGATGTAATCAGAATGGGCTTTGGGAACAGAGCAGCTAGAAGGGGGTTCAGACCAGCCCTGCTGTGTCGGAGCTGTGAGCTTATGCTCACGCTTATGTGTGACACACTTATGCTGTGTCGGAGCTGTGAGCTTATGCAAACCTGTAGCTCCTCTGGGCCCTACCCACGCTAATAATGGGCACGAAAGCGTTAGTCTTGCAGAATTTTAGTGGGGATCCTATTAGATTCCTTATAGGCGCGTACTTCATGCAGTTAGTGGGTGGTGGGTGGAAGTCCCCTGGCGATATCTGCCTCTTTCTCCATCTGTTTTTCTCATTAGGGCACTTTGTTCAACCTTTTCTCTCCCTCTGCTCCCTCTTTTCAAGTCTGAACTGACTTCCTGCTCTGCATTCTCAGAACCTCAATTTCTGCCGCAGCTCTGACTCCTAGTAGGCCTGCTGTCATTGGGATTATGGTATAAATATCAAAAACTTATGATCGGAGCACCAGGAATAATAGTAATAACAGCTCGGCTACTGCCCATTCCAAATCCACGTGGAATGTTCCGTGAAGCCACTCTGGACTCCGGGCAGAGAACAGCAGTACTTTTATTTTTGGCCAATGGGTGGTAGCATTGTCTAAGCCACTGATCTCCGAGCTGCTGGGTCTTCAGGGTTCGTTTTCCTTTTTGGTGCTTTCGTAACTTATCTGTGGTTCATCCCCTCAACCTGGAAGAGAGAGAGCTTTTCATCAAAAAGTCTAGGAGCCTGGAGTACAACACTAGCTTCCAGAATGTGAGAGGAAGCCTGGGACACAGAGCTGCTGTTCCTTCAGGCACCGGGGTGGGAGTGGGGGGGGAACTGCTCAGGTCCAAAGTCAAGGTGTCTGTTGGGGTGGGTCCAGGCAGGGATCTGGGAGGGGTGAAGGCAGGATCAAATGCTTTTCCAGCAGGTGATTCCCAAAGGCCAAGGCATGTGCAGAGAGAGGGTAGAGAGGCTGGCGCTGTGAGGCTACAGCAAAAGAGCGAGAGCCTCTGCAAGCAGAGGCTGCTGATGGCGTCCAAGGCTGATCCGTAGGCTCACTGTGGTAACTGGGAAATGACTTTATCACTGTCACCCCCTTATTGGTAGAACCTGTCATCTTTGAATGGAGGAGGATGTGCTTTCCAAACATTCTAGCTTTTTTTCTTTTAATATCTCGTCATGGGGAATTTACCATACATGCCCCTCCCCCCAACACCCAATACTATGCCCATTTGGCATTCTGAATGCTAATCTTTAGGCTCCACATTACTCAACTATTTGAATTAAAGGGAATCTCATCATACTTGCAGACTTAGACTTCTTTCACGCTCTCCTTTGCATTTCCTGATTTTTGTCAGGCGACTGGTTATAGATCAGGAGATCAACAACCATCTGAGAAATGCAGAAAATCACGAAGAAGAAAATAAAAGCCAACTTTTCAGCTTTAAAACATATGCATCTTGGATAATAGGATAGAAAATGATCGGTTATTGTTATAGACGCATGGACTAAACCAGAAAAATTTTGAACTGAAATCAAGCTACATGCATTTTATGATTAACCCTGCTGACAAAAGAGTGGGGGGGGGGGCGGGGAGAGCATGAAGCATCTAGGATTATCTTGTTTTGTCGGATTATTCAGTTATTATTTATATATGAAATCTTTTAAGGACCTTCTGTGTGCTGTGTACTGTGCTAGATCAGGAAAGGGGGAGTTAAGCAATGGATAAGACTGTTTTTTTGTCTGTACGCTCCTTACAATTTACTGGAGAAGAGAGACAAGCAAGTCAAAATCCCAGTGTGGTAAGTACCACAGCAGGGGTACACACTTTGTTATAGAAGCAGAGAGTGGGGCGCCTGGGTGGCTCAGTCGGTTAAGCGTCAGACTTCGGCTCAGGTCATGATCTCACGGTTCGTGGGTTCGAGCCCCGCGTCGGGCTCTGTGCTGACTGCCAGCTCAGAGCCTGGGGCCTGCTTCAGATTCTGTGTCTCCCTCTCTCTCTGACCCTCCCCTGCTCATGCTGTCTCTCTCTCTCTCANAAATTTAAAAAAAAAAAAAAAAAAAAGCAGAGACAGAGGCATTGAACTGCCCACTGGCAGCTAGGAAAGGCTTTAAAGGGAGATGTCACAAACTGAGTCTTTAAACACAAATAGATTGGCCATAGGAGTCTGGGAGAAGGACATCTCATGCAGAGGAAAGAAACACGTAAAGAATTTTATATTAGATTACTCGATGCTTGCGAGGAATGGCAAGTACCTTCGTATGAAGCTGGGGCAGAATGTGTAAATATACAGGGAAGGAGAGGGAGGGGTGGGAGGTGAGCTTGGACAGGGAAGTGGAGGCAAGATAACAATGGGCGTTTTATGCCATGTTAAATCCTTTGGAATTTTATAGGAGTTGATGAAAAATGGATGTTGTGGGGGAAGTAGGTGGGAGAGATATGGGTTGAGTCCCATTAGGCTTTGAATTCAGATGATTGGATGAGCGTTTGTAATAAAGGGTTGAGGGAAGTAAGAAAATGGTGTAGTCACTTTGGGACTTCAGGGAATCTGGCTCAGAGGACAACTGACTGTATAGACCTGCCCATCGGGAGAGATTAGATTTCCAGTTACACATTTTGGTTAATAATGATTACCATTTACTGAGGACTTACGATGTGGCAGATTCTGTATGAACGCCCACCTTAAATCCCCTTAACAACCCTATAACCACATTTTACACGTGAGGAAAATCAAGATATAGTGATTCTTCCAACATGACTTGCCCAGTAGGGAGTGGAGCTGGGGTTTGAGCCCGACTGATTTCAGAGCCTGCACTCCCGACCGCGGCCTTCTACAGCGGCCATCTGCACAGAGGTGACATTAAACAGCAGCAGACAGACCTTTCAAGGACAGGATGTAAAATGAGAGAAGACTAAGTCTAGAGCTCGGCGGAAGACGCTCGTGGGACAGATAGTAGCAGAGGAGCTCACGGAGCCCTTGTTGGAGTTGCCACCAAGGAAGGAGGAAGATAAGGAAAGCGTATCGTCCAGAAAGCCAAGAGGAGAATTTCAAGGGGAGAGGGGTCAACAGTGGCTACTATCACAGGGAGGTGAAGTAACAGGACTGAAGGAGACCTTTGTTTTTTTATATAAGTTTTTTAAAATGTTTATTTATTTTTGAGAGAGAGACAGAGGATGAATGGGAGATGGGCAGAGAGAGAGGGAGTCACAGAATCCGAAGCAGGCTCCAGGCTCAGTGCTGTCAGCACAGAGCCTGATGTGGGGCTCGAACCCACGAACCATGAGATCGTGACCTGAGCCCAAGTTGGATGATCAACTGACGGAGCCACCCGGGTGCCCCATGAATGAGACCTTTGTATTTTCCCCTAAGTGTCTTCCTGGTGCCACCTCCACATTACCATCTGACGGTCAAACATAAGCATTTACGGGCTCCACAGGCTTGGTCACCCCCTAAGTTCTGTTTCTGTCGATAATATGATTATCTTCTCAGTCATCCAGAATGCAGACTTCGGGGATGATCTTTGATGTTCTGGTCCCACATGATCACCAATGGCCAAATCCCATTGACCCTGACTCAGAATTTCTCTTGTCTACCCCTTCCTCTTGATGCCCTCTCTGAAACCCCAAATCTTTGTTTGTATCTATCTATCTATCTATCTATCTATCTATCTATCTATCTATCTATCTATCCATCCCATCATATTTCTATCCTGACTTGTCTTCTTGCCTCTGGTCACATTTTCCTCTAATCTGCCTTCTGAAGTCTCACCATGCCACTCCTTGAGCTTAGAACCTTCCGTGGCCTTTCATTATTTACAATACAAATTCCAAATTCTTATTGAAGGCCATCTATGAAATAGTTATAGCTTACTTTTCCAACTTTCCCCCCATCTGCTTTATATGCCTTACAGCCCTATTTTCTAGCCAGACCGAAAAATGTCTTGTTTTCTATGTCTGCCTCCTCAGACCCATCGGTTAGGCCAATCTTTCCAGCTGGATGCACTTTTCTTGCATCTTTCAGGTGGAAATCTTACCCATCCTTCAAAGGTCATCTGAAATACTCTTTCCTCTGTGAAGCTTTTCTTGACCCCTTCCACCAGGAAGGATTTCAGCCTTCTCTGAGCTCACATAAGTATGGTACTTTATATGTACCCCTCTCAGGGCAATTACTTTCTACCTTTTTCCCTTAATTTCTGGGGTTTTTTTTTTTTTTTTGGTTTTGATTTTATTATTGTTTTGTGTATTTGTCCTGACTTAGTTTTTGAAGGCAAAGCGTATCTCTTAACTATTTTTCTATTCCTCCTTTTGCTTGTCACATGGGCGTTTTATATAAAGATGTTTGGTTTAATCAAATATTTATTGAATGGATGGATGGATAAGTGACATTACTGTCAAGATTTGTGCAATCTCTGTATATTTTATTTTTTAATGTCAATGTCTGCAATAGAAGGCTTAAGTATTAATCATGTATTAAGTATATATGATTCTTGAGAAATGCTCTAAAGAACTAAATTTTCCTAATGGGGAAAAATCTACTGGACTTTTGTCTGTAGGATCTCAACATCCTATTTGGTTATTCTTGAGGCATTTTATGTGGTCACTTTTTTTTTTTTAAAGCTTATGTATTTGTTTTGTGTGTGAGAGAGAGCCAAAGCAAGGGTGCAAGTTGGGGAGGGGCAGAGAGCGAGAGAAAGAATCCTAAAGGAGGCTCTGTGCTGTCAGTGTGGAGCCCAACGTGGGGCTTGATCTCATGAGCCATGAGCCATGGGATGATGACCTGAGCTGAAACCAAGAGTCAGATGCTTAACTAACTAAGCCACTCAGGTGCTTCATAATGTGTGATCACTCTTTGAAGGTGGGTAGACACTAAGAGAAAAGAAAAGGTACTTCTTTGGGGATGGCATCCTGGGTCTCTTGGAAACACCTTCGTGCTTGGTCACTGTATTACGTTTCCAGGTTTTCCCTTGACTCATAGATGAAACCAGATTAGAGAAGCAGAAGCCATAGCCATGACGCTGGACCCAGTTCGGTGGTGCCTGTCTGTCCTGCTGGTGAAATTCAATCTGGAGTGTGGAGTTTCCACAGATGAGCCTATTATCCCGTGGACAGGTCTCGTGAGCTTTCTCTGCCTTTGAGGGTATTGTCTTTTCTTAGCCACACATGGATGAGCATCATGTTAAGCAAAATGCAGGGAACTCAAAGGAGGGATCAGTGGAAAATGTCTTATGGTGTTACGTTTATTTGGGTTTCATTGTCATGTTTAAGTCTTATAGTTTGAGCACATGATCAGTCGGAGCTCTTAGTTTCTTAGCAGCTGAGCAGAGTTGAATGCCTCTTTGGGAATGGAATCCAGGTTTTGTTATATCATTTTTAGCTACTGTTGTTGAAGATGATGTGGATAATCTAAGGGAAAACTCTCACGTAAAGAGATCCTGGGGTTGTCCAGAATTTGGGAGTGCTTCAGACAATTCACCTATTTAAACTTGTATGTCCTACAAAAGATAGCATATCTTCAATAGAAAAGACCTACAGAAATTAAATTTGTTGCTGATTATCTGCCTGGTATGGAATCTGGCAAAGAGAGCAATTCAATAGTAGTCGTATTAAAAATCTCTTCCCGGCTGCTTCTCTTCATCTTTCTTGTCTATCTTCTTCCCTCAGTGCAGTGATGAGCTAGCTGATACTCAATTGTGAATCAAGGTAAATGCTACGTCTCCATCCAGAGACAGTGTGCATCCAGTCCAGGGGGCGGGGGTGGGAAGAGATACCCACCACCAACTGCCTTCCTTGAGTAGGTGCTATAGGAGCTGTCTGGTTCTTCTTCGACCTGATCCGTAGGTACCTATATCCCAGATGTGAAGCTCAAAAATAAAGAAGATCTTATGTGCCACCCTCCCTTAGCTTGCATGTCACTTGGTGATCGCGTCCTCCCTTTCTTTATGTCCCTTCTCACCCAATCTCTGACTTACCCTCACTGACACCTTTTCACGTGGAATCTGATGGGATCGCTTTGGAATCTTTTTCGCTGAAAACATTGGATTCACATATGGTCACATTTTTTTTTTCTCATCTATTTTATTTTATTTTATTTTATTATTATTTTTTAATGTTTTTATTTATTTCTAGGAGAGAGAGAGACAGAGAGAGCGTGAGCAGGGGAGGGTCAGAGAGAGAGGGAGTCACAGACTGAAACAGGCTCCAGGCTCTGAGCTGGCAGTCAGCACAGAGCCCGAAGCGGGGCCCAAACCCACGAACCGCGAGATCATGACCTAAGCGAAAGTTGGACGCTTAACCGACTGAGCCACCCAGGCGCCCCATTTTCTCATGTATTTTAGAAGAAATAGATTTGGTATTTTTTGTGGAAGCCCTCTGGTGACTTTTCCTTAAATCTTTGTTCCTTTGGTCCTGGGTTTTATGCTCTTTTACCTTCTAGCTTAGCCCTCTTATAACCTGTGTCTGATGCCTTTGCCTGCTATTCATTAGAAACTTGAGGATGGGGTAATCTCGATCACTATAGTTCAAAATGAAAAGGAGTCTCTTTTTAAAAGGGGATCAGATCAGAAATACCTTTTGTGCTATGGGAAAACTACAGTTTGGAAATTTTTTTTTGGAGCTTGAGTCTGAGAATTAGAAATTTAGATTTAGGATTGGTGGTCTAAAGATTTCGGCTTCCACTTTATGGAATTCACCAAAACAGGTTGGTAGAATCAGGTGACTCTCAATGCAGGTGAAGGGAGGTCATCTAATATTCTAGCCAAGATCATCAAGAGTGACAAACTTGGCAAATGGTGGCTACATTTATTGTGGTGAACACTGAGTAGTGTACAGAATTGTCAAATCACTATATTGTACATCTGAAACTAATATAAGATAGGAGGTCAACTCAACTTCAATTAAAAAAAGCAAATAATCGGGGCGCCTGGGTGGCTTAGTTGGTTAAGCGTCAGACTTTCACTTAGGTCATGATCTCGCAGTTCGTGGGTTCGAGCCCCCCGTCGGGCTCTGTGCTGACTGCCAGCTCAGAGCCTGGAGCCTGTTTCAGTCTGTGACTCCCTCTCTCTCTGACCCTCCCCTGCTCATGCCGTCTCTCTCTCTCTCTCCTAGAAATAAATAAAAAAAATAAAAAAAAAAGCAAATAATCAAAAAAAGTCTATTTCAGAAAAGTGAACAATTTGGAAACAGACCATTTTATATGTCTAAGTATCTTCTTAAATCTTCTATAATGATCAAGAATGATGCATATATAATATCCCAAACAATGTAAGTATTAAACCAAGCAGAGAAGCACCTGGGTGGCTTAGTCAGTTAAGCATCTGACTTTGGCTGAGGTCATGATCTCACAGTTTGTGAGTTTGAGCCCCACATTGGGGTGTCTGCTGTCAATGCAGAGCCTGCTTTAGACCCTCTGTCTCCCTCTCTCTGCCCTTTCCCTGCTGGCATGCACTCACCCTCGCCCAGAAATAAATAAACTTAAGAAAAAAAAGAAAGCCAGCAGGATTGAGAATCATTTTCAGAGGATGTACTTCAGAGTTTTCTTGTTATTTCTTATGACACAGCATATTTTCTCACTTAATCATCATCATGTCCTTGTATGAAGGCATTACTGTTATCAAAATTAAAAAAAATTTTTAAAAAATAACTCTGGCAGTCAGCACAGAGCCCGACGCGGGGCTCAAACCCACGAACCGCGAGATCATGACCTAAGCAAAAGTCAGAGGCTTAACCGACTAAGCCACACAGGCGCCCCTAAAATTAAAAAAATTTTTAATGTTTAGTTATTTTTGATAGAGAAAGAGAAATATAGAGTGCGAGCAGGGAGGGGCAGAGAGGGAGGGAGACACGGAATCAGAAGCAGGCTCCAGGCTCCAAGCTGTCAACCTAGAGCCTGATGCAGGGCCTAAACCCACAAACCATGAGATCATGACTCAAGCTGAAGTTGGACGCTTAACTGACTGAGCCACCCAGGTGCCCCTTACCAAATTTTTAAAAATTCATTTTCCTATTTTATTTTAATTTATTTATTTTCTTTTAGAGAGAAAGAGAGAGAAAGCACACAGGTTGGGGAGGGGGCAGAGGGAGAGAGAGAGACAGAGAGAGAGAGAGAGAGAGAGAGAATCTCAATCAGGCTCCACACTGTCAGCACAGAGTCTGATGTGGGGCTCAATTCCGCGAGCCTGGGATCATGACCTGAGCTGAAATCAAGAGTCAGACACTCGACCAACTGAGTCACCCAGGTGGCCTACCATATATATATTTTTTAGTGTTTATTTATTTATTTTGAGAGAGGGAAGGAGCACGTGTGAGAGAGGGTGAGTGGAAGTGGGGCAGGGGCAGAGAGAGGGAGAGAGAGAGAGAAGCCCAAGCAGGCTCTGCCCTGACAGCATGGGGGTCGATCTCCAAACCCTGGGATCATGACCTGGGCCAAAATCAAGGGTTGGATGCTTAACCAGCTGAGCCTCCCAGGTGCCCCACTGTTACTTTATTTTATAGATAAAGAGAGACTGAGGCCAGAAAGTTTAGGTTAATTGCCCCAAAGACTCACACACAGTGACAAAGACAATCAGGTCATCTGACTTCAGGTATCAACCCCACCTTCCATACATTTAAGTCTCTTTTTTGGTGAACGAATGAGATAAAGACCAAAAAATAAAACAAAACAGGGGTGCCTGGGTGGCTCAGTTGGTTAGGCGTCCGACTTCGGCTCAGGTCATGATCTTGTGGTCCATGGGTTCGAGCCCCGTGTCCGGCTCTGTGCTGACAACTCAGAGCCTGGAGCTGCTTCAGATTCTGTGTCTCCCTCTCTCTCTGCCCCTCCCCTGCTCATGCTCTGTCTCTCTCTGTCTCAAAAAATAAATAAACGTTAAAAAAAATTAAAAACAAAAAAACCCACCAAAAACAAAACCACAGCATTCAGAAGCTTTCCTTTCCCCCTGCCTTCTAACAGGAAGTAGGCTTCTTGGATGTGTGGCCGCTTTTGTTCATGGTGTGTGGAGTCACATCCTGAGAAGGATGGAGCTGAGTGATGGGCTCCCCTGGCAAGGACTGAGAGGTCCTGGAGGGAAAGAAGAGCATTTCAGAAAGCGAAGCCAGAAGGGGGATGAGAGCAAACGCCAGCTGAGGCCTCAGAGAGCGAGTTTGGGCAGATGGGGAGTGTGGGACATGAACTGGGTAGCACGTCTGTGTTCTCTGAGAGGGTAGGAAGGGGATGGGGAAAGACAGTCCTGAGAAATTTTATTATTATTATTATTATGAACGGAATGCTCCCTTGGTGGCCTTTAAAGAAAATTTCAGTGAAGATTTTAATTGCCTTTAAGATTTCTTTGAAGGCCAGTTTGTTCTTTCTTTGGATTCAATGCCTCCCCGCACCTTTGTGTGTGTTACATGAGTTCGAAGCCCAAGAAGTTAGTCCGGTGTTTCCCTCTCTCCTGTGTGGGGGGAAGAGGCCAACAGCGTGCGTAGTCCCGCTCAATGGACCAATCAGTACTCTTAGAAGAATGGGCAAGGAAAGGATCCCCCTCATCTCCTTGGTTCTGTGGACAGAGGTCACAGACATGCTTGAGGCAAAGACCTCAGATCTGAATTCTGAGGGTCTTTACTTTGGAAGTCCCTATTCTTCTTCTTTTAATGTTTATTTTTGAGAGAGAGAGAGAGAGAGAGAGAGAGAGAGAGAGAGAAAGACAAACAACATAATTGGGGGAGGGGCAGAGAGAGAGAGGGAGACAGAATCCAAAGCAGGCTCTAGGCTCTGAGCTGTTAGCACAGAGCCAGACGCGGAGCTCGAACCCACAAACTGGGAGATCATGACCTGAGCCGAAGTCGGGCGCTTAACCGACTGAGCCCCCCAGGGGCCTCTATTTTCTTCTTAACCCAGGAAATTCTTCTTGGTGTTAATGTGAGCCTTCCCTGATTACATAATGATCACAAATATCATTTTATTCACAGGGAGAGACATAGCAAAGCTCTAAAGGGAGGATTTTTTTTTTCAATTTCACCCTCTTACGCGTGGTGGGTAAGAGTGTTCTTATGACTCAGTTCCACTGGTGTGACAGCCTGGGCGGCAGTGCCGGCCATGGGTCAGGAGGTGGATATGGAAATGTGCTCTCTTAGCTGAGCTGCTGACCTGGTTCCGGGAGAGGATCCAGTGCGTCGCGGCCCCGTCAGCGTTGGGAATAGGAAAATCTGAGGCCAAAGGTAGACTCCGGCATATGACTTGTCTGGGGACTTCGGGTCTAATTTTGCTGAGAGTTGGTGTTTTATCTGCTGGTTTCAAGGCTGTTAGTTCACGGGTAGGAAGTCCGTCCCTCACTAATGTCCCGAATGGGCCATCCATGTGCTAATCGGGAGGGCAACACCCTGTAGTTTGGGGGGGGGGGGGAGCAAACACTTTTCTTTTCTCTTTTTATTTATTTTTGACAGAGAAAGACAGGGCACGAGCAGGGGAGGGGCAGAGAGAGAGGGAGATCATGACCTGAGCTGAAGGCAGACGCTTAACCGACTGAGCCACCCAGGCGCCCCAGGGGAGCAAATGCTTCTCCTTCCTGTCCCTTGAGTGACTTCTTTCTACGACATGAAGCAAGTGTGCTTGCCAGTGATGTACGCTGCTTATTCCAAGATACTGCTCAGTGCTTGATTAATACCGTAATTACAAATATTTGTAACTGGTGACTACGTAAGCCTTCTGCCCTTTGGTTGCCTCGTGAGTGGCAACTTCCTTTCCCCTGAAATGACTCTTTTAAAAGGAATTGTTTTCATTTGGGTAAATAAACTTTGGTACGTGGGTTTTTATCTCTTACTTTGTTTTTTTAAGTTTATTTACTTTTGAGACAGAGGGAGAGCGTGATCAGGGGATGGACAAATAGAGAGGGAGGGAGAGAATCTCAAGCAGGCTCCATGCTGTCAGCACACAGCCCGATGCGGGGCTCGATCGTGCGACCCTGGGATCTCGACTTGAGCTAAAACCAAGAGGCAGGCGCTTATCTGACTAAGCCACCCAGGCACCCCAGTACAGGAATTTTTAAAAACTCCGCCACATTGTTTTATGCTCTTACCTGCGCTGTTCATTTTTGTATCAGAGAGGATTGTTTGAATTGTGAACAGCAGTTAAAAAGAGAAGTCAAACTAACTAAAGTAGACCTCGCAGATTTTTAAAATTTATTAAAAAAAATTTTTTTTAAATGTTTTATTTATTTCTGAGAGAGAGAGAGAGACAGCGTGAGCAGGGGAGGGTCAGAGAGAGAGAGAGATACAAAATCCAAAACAGGCTCCAGGCTCTGAGCTGGCTGTCAGCACAGAGCCTGACACGGGGCTCGAACCCATGAACCGCGAGATCACGACCTGAGCTGAAGTCGGACGCTTAACTGACTGAGCTACGCAGGCGCCCCAGAAGTTGAAGTTTAATACCTCCTGTGACTGGAAACAACAGATACACTGGCGAGGCTTGATTGTGCCTCCAGGACCCATCTCAGGGCACCGCTTAGCTCTGCCCTCCTGTCTGGCTGCAGTTCTTTCTATGTTAGCAACACAGCTGCCAGCACAGGGCTGACGTTGTGTAAGTCACTGGTGTGCCTTAAATACTTTGGAATTCATCTGTTTGAGCCTTGCTTTTCTCATCTGTAAAATGGGTTAGTACCTCAACCACAGGATAACATGTGACTATTTAATGAGTTTGTACGGGTGTGTACCTCTGTGGCTAAGAGCATGGGTTTTGAAGCCACATCTGGCTCCATTACCCATTCCATGTATAAACGAGGATACATATAGTACCTATATCATAGTGTTCTTGGGACTTACGGTGATTGTGTGTACATAAAACCTCTCATAGGGTGCTTGGCACATAGATCCACTCAAGAAACAGTAGCGGTTATTTAAGTAGACTTTTGAAAAGTAACCATTCATGGTTTGAATGGAAAAGGTGAGCTCAGTTGGAGGAAATGGCAGGAAAAGGTCGTGGACAGTGGCTCATAAAGGGGGCAGCTGGGGTTTGGACCTCAAGGCAAGCTTGGGTAGTGCCCACGTACGGGCTTGTGGCTCTTGCTCCAAGTATCAGAACGATGACAGGGATGCCAGGCTGGCTCAGTCTGTAGAATATGTGACTCTTGATCTCAGAGTCATAAGTTCAAGCCCCACATTGGGCATGGAGCCGACTTAAAAAAAAAAAAAAACTAAAAAAGAACTATGATAAAAAGGCAGGCACCAACAGACACTCTGGGGAAGAGCCTGTCAGCCAGCCAGGAGGTCAGCACCTTGGGAAGTTTGGTGAGGAATGCTGTGACTTTGGAAGTCTTTTTTTTTTTTTTTTTTTAATTTATTTACCGTTTTATTTATTTTTGAGAGACAGAGTGTGAGGAGGGGAAGGGCAGAGAGATAGAGGTAGACACAGAATCTGAAGCAGGCTCCAGGCTCTGAGTTGTCAGCACAGAGCCAGACGTGGGGTTCGAACTCATGATCCATGAGATCATGACCTGAACTGAAGTTGGACGCTTAAGCAACTGAGCCGCCCAGGCACCCCTGGAAGTATTCTTTTTGTAGAATTACAAATTACAGTGTCTATCTTAGTGCTTTATACTTGACCAGTATTTGTTGCGTTGACTTGAATTGCCTTTAGAGCCAGAAACAGTCTTGTTAACATGTTTGATGGTGGAAAGCTTCCTTTTATGAGAGTGGATTCTGTAATTCAGAGCCAAATCTAATGAATAAGGTAGGGGGATCAGGCTGAGTGGTTCTGATTCAGATTTTAAAAAACCCCAACAGGGGCGCCTGGGTGGCTTAGTCGGTTAAGCATCCGACTTTCGCTTAGGTCATGATCTTGCGGTTCGTGGGTTCGAGCCCCGCGTCGGGCTCTGTGCTGACTGCCAGCTCAGAGCCTGGAGCCTGTTTCAGTCTGTGACTCCCTCTCTCTCTGACCCTCCCCTGCTCATGCTGTCTCTCTCTCTCTCTCCTAGAAATAAAAAAACAAAAAACAAAAAAACACATTAAAAAACCCCAACAAGCTAAACTAGTGTGATTATTTTTTTTACCCTCTGACTTATACTGGGTTTTTAAAAAAATGTTTGATTTACTTTTGAGAGAGAGAGGAGATGGGCAGGGGAGGGGCAGAGAGAGGGGGGAACAGAGGATCTGAAGCAGGCTCTGCGCTGACAGCACAGAGCCCGAAGCAGGGCTCAAACTCAAGAACCGCGAGATCATGACCTGAGCCGAAGACAGACACTTAACCGACTGAGCCCCCCAGGCACCCCTGAAACTGGCTTTTGAAAACCATGCTACGAGTAGAAAGTTGTAGCACTTTAAAAAATCAGTTTCATAATTTCATATTTTACATATGGCATATATTAACTCAACAAATTATAGAATGCTTCTACATTCTAGGCATGATATTCAGTGCTGAAGTTACAGAGATCGCTAAGTAGTTCTCGTTGGGGAATCTATTGTCCAGTGGGGAGAGATAGCAGTCGACCAATCATCATAATGTGGTGAGATCAGACCTGTGGACCTTGTTCAGTTTCTGTGAGCAGCCACAGGCAGTGGGTATGGTTGAAGTGGGGCAAGGGATGGGGTCAGGGAAGTTTTTAAAGTAGAGGTGATGCTTGAATAGGATGGTGAAGGATGTATGTGGACGTACAGGAATAAAGAGGGTAAAAAGGTGTGTGTGTGTGTGTGTGTTTTAATGTTTTGTTTATTTCTGAGAGAGAGAGAGAGAGAGAGCATGAGCAGGGGAGGGTCAGAGAGAGAGGGAGACACAGAATCCAAAACAGGCTCCACGCTCTGAGCTGTCAGCACAGAGCCTGACTCAGGACTCGAACCCACGAACCGTGAGATCATGACCTGAGCCGAAGTCGGACGCTTAACCGACTGAGCCACCCAGGCACCCCAGTATGTGTGTGTTTCTGATAGAAATGCATGCATGGAGGCCATGATGTCAGGAGAACGTTCTAAGGAATGAGTAAGATCAAACAGATGAAATGCTTAAGGGCATTGCATTTTTGATGTCTAACTAGGGTTAGCACTCAAAGAAACTTCTAAGAAGTCCAGTCTTCAAAGTCAGCCAGTGGAAGGCAGTGAGCTTCGAGGCAGAAGTGGGTCATGCCTCATGATCACTGTCAACAGTCTCTTGACTGTTGGGTTTTAAGGGTTTTAACCTTGACTGAGGGTTTTAAGATGAGTCATCTGACGCTGAATGGGTTTAAGTAATTTGCCCCAAATCTTGTGGCTGGGAAGGCGTGGAGGTGGGATTTGAATTGGAAGGTGCTTCACTCTGGGAACCATACTTTACTATGACTGCAATTTCACCTTTATCTGATGGCTCAAGATTTCACCTAGCTTTGGGCCCACCAACCTGAACATGAGATCGCAGGTACAGGTTGTAGCTGGAGATGAAGTGGCAGGTGCTGAAAGTGTGGACTGACCACAGGTAATGAGAGTGGATTCTGTAGTTCAGAGCCAAATCTAATGAATAAGGTAGGGGGATCAGGCTGAGTGGTTCTGATTCAGATTTTAAAAAACCCCAACAAGCTAAACTAGTGTGATTATTTTTTTTTCCCCTCTGACTTATACTGGGTTTTTAAAAAACTGTTTGATTTACTTTTGAGAGAGAGAGGAGATGGGCAGGGGAGGGGCAGAGAGAGGGGGGGACAGAGGATCTGAAGCAGGAGTTTCCAGACGTCAGGGTGCCCAAGATGCCTCCGGGGAGCTCCTCTGATGGCTTCCGTTCTGAAGTCCCACTTCAGCGAGTCCCTCCTGGTAACAAAGCACCTTGGGTGATTCTGATGCAGACGGGTGCGTGATTCCTGCTTTGATGGCCATCCCCCTGAGTGAATGTCTTCTGTGAATGTGGGGATCTCTCTCCCTCCCTTCTTTCTTTTCTTCCTTTCTCTCCCTCCCCCTCCTTCTCTCCCTTCTCTCCTTCCCTTCCTTCCTCTCTTTCATTCTGCCTTTCCTTCCTTCTCCCTCCCTCCTTCTTTGCTTCCTTCCTTCCTTTTTTTTTTCTTCCTTCTGAGTCTTCTGTTGATTGGGTTCCAGCAACATGTGGAGATCACTCGTAAGTACTAATCCCTGTCTCTCTCGCAAGATCGTCTGTTCCCTGCAGGCAGAGATCACGTGTTCTCTACCCCTTTTGCCAACACCCAGTGGGTGCACTTCCAGGGCTAAAACGTACACTGGGCACCCGATATAATACGGTTGGTCACTTCACAACCAGGCATTTTGAAGCATGTAGTTTAGCCAAGGAAGGCACGCTTGGCTGTTCTCCACATCGTCTCTGGGAGCTGCCTCTGTACTTCGCTCTCACGGTCTCTGCCTTTCCTGCTCCCCCCACAGTCCTGGAGGGTCCCTGATGGGAAGAACACAGACAGACGCTTAGCGACTCCTTTCCAGTCCAGCCCTCGCTATCTCTCACAGCCCCCGGGGCCAAACCTCACCTGCTGGAAGTCTCTAGACTTCTGCTCCCCTAGTCATGCTCACCTCTTCCGATGCCTCTCTGGTCATGCATTTCTGACCCAGGAAATTCCATTTGCGTTGGCACTTGCTTCAGCTCTCTGTTGCAGCTGGCTTAATATCTGGGGTGCCCCCCTTCCTGGCCACGGCATGTCAGAGCCACGTGGATGGCCTGACCTTGTCCCATTTGGGCAGTTTTCTCCTCTGGGCCCTGGTGACAAAGGCCCAACATTCCTGGCATAGTGGATGCCTTGTGCCACATCACACTAGACAGATTCCTGTCTGCTCTGGCCTGGGTGGCCAGATTCTGGAGTCCGGTCCCACGGGGTCACGCCTTGCCTGCCCGGATTCTGGAGTCCGGTCCCACGGGGTCACGCCTTGCCTGCGGACTGTGAGTGTGGGCATATTTTAAGCCCCCTTCAAGTCCCCATATGCTCGTCTGTAAAATAAGGGCCATACGGTGGTTGTGAGGTTTAAAATCAAATGATGCTTGGGAGTGCCTGCTTTATGGTAAGCGCTATTGCAATGACTATTTTTGGTGATCATTTTTTATTGTCCCTTTATGTCCTCAGTTAAAAGTCTGTCCATCTTGCAAGGCCCAGCTAGGGCTCTCCCTCATCCGCAAAGCTTTTTGGTGCACTCCGGTCAGCAGAGAACTCTGTCCTACATCCTCATGATCACTCATGTCTAAGATTAATGTTTGATCGCCTTTAATATTTAATATTGTGTTCCTATTGTACTAGGTCCTAATTGGTTTTATTCTTGGTCTTGAGAAGTTCTTGAATATGGATAATAAAGACTGCCTTTTTCTTTTAGCCTCTCCACTACCGGTTTAGTAATTTGCATTACCTCTTCTTTCAGGAGTTATGATTAAAGATGTACAGATTGATTCCCTTAACATGCACCCATTTGGGATAAACTGGTATACATTGGCAGCACCTACACTGCAGATGACAGCACCCTAAGGTCCAACATCTGCTGACTTTGTGCCGCCGCTGATCTTACTAGGTAAGGGGGAGGCCCTTGTTCAGGGAGAAGTGTTTTAAGGCTCGAGCGTTACTGATGGAAGACCTTGTTTTGACACCATCTCCTTCTGAAGCTGGTGACCTTCAGTCCTGGATGCACAGTAGAATCACTGTGGAGCTTAAAAAAAATACACCCAGGACACATTCTAGGCCGGTTAGACCCAAATCTGTGTTGGGGAGTGGGGCAGGGGTGAGGTGGCAGAGGTGCCACGTATGTAGTATTTTTAAAAAGCTTACCAGCGGGGGCATCTGGGTGACTCAGTCGGTTGAGCACCAGACTCTTGATTTTGGCTCAGGTAGCGATCTCACGGTTCGTGAGTTAGAGCCCTGTGCCGGGCTCTGCACCTCACAGTGTGGAGCCTGCCTGGGATTCTCTGTCTCCCTCTCTCTGCCCCTCCCCTGCTCTCTCTCTCTCAAAAATAAATGTTAAAAAAAGAAGCTTACCAGGTGGCTTTATGATGCTGGCCAGGTTGAGGGGTGGAGTTGCTGTAAAGTCAGGTTCCCCAGCCCCTCTACCTGGTGAATGGGCTTCAGTTCTAATTACACACCTTCGTCCTGTTTTACAGGGATATTGGCTGCAATTAGCTTGTAGGAATTAGCTTTTAAGAGAGCCTGGATGGGGCACCTGGGTGGCTCAGTCAGTTAAGTGTCCGACTTCAGCTCAGGTCATGATCTCGCGGTTTTCGGTTTGAGCTCCGTATCGGTCTCTGTGCTGACAGCTAGCTCAGAGCCTGGAGCCTGTTTCAGATTCTGTGTGTGTCTCTCTCTCTGACCCTCCCCTGCTCACACACACACTCTCTCTCTCAGAAATAAATAAAAAAACATTTTAAAAAATGAAAAAAAAAAAAAAAGAGAGAGAGAGCCTGGATGTCTTAAGGGTCCAAACCATGCCACGCAAGAGTTTATTATCTGAGAGTGCCTTGCAACCAGGTCGCCCACGGACTCTCCGTGTGCCCAGGAATAGAATGTCCCTTGCCCTGGGTCACTGGTGCCAAGGCCGACAAGTGCCCGGGCTCCCCTAGGACCTAAAGTATTTATAGCTCTTACAGTATTTCCGCAAGGTGAGCTTTGCTGCGGAGGCCTGAATTGGGGCCGTTCGGAGTCACTAAGTGCAGGAGTTGGGCCCAGCTGCCGCAGGGAACAGCTCTTAGAGCTGGGACAGGGGCTCGAGTGTCCTTGGCCCAGAACAGGAAGGGGGGTCAGAGCCATCGGGGCTTCCTCCTTTGCTCGTCTGAGATATTTGGCACAGGAATTGATTAAGACCTCTTAAAAAATAGAGCTTTTGAAGCATGATTTACTTACCACGAACTTTATCTGTTTTAAATGTACATTTCAGTGAGTTTTTGTAAATTCACGGGGCTGTGCAACGGCTCCCACAGTCCAGTTTTAGGATATTTCCTTCAACCCCAAAAGAGCTTTGGTGCCTGTTTGCAGCCAGTCCCTGTCCCCCGTTCACATCCGGGCACCGCAAAGTTGTATTCCACCTCTACAGTCTTGTCTTTTCTGGACATTTCATACAGATGGAGTCATACAATATAGAGCCTTTGGGGTGTGGCTTTTTTCACTTTAGCATAGCATTTCTGAGGTTCATCCAAGTTGTAGCCTGTGTCGGTATTTTGTTCCTTTTTTTCAGTATGTGTGCTGCTGAAGTGAGCACTGTTCCTTTTTTTTTTTTTTTTTTTTTTAATTTTATTTTAGAGAGGGGCACCTGGGTGACTCAGTCCATTAAGTGTCCAACTTCAGCTCAGGTCATGATCTCACAGGTCATGAGTTCGAACCCCACATCGGGCTCTGCGCTGACAGGTTGGAGCCTGGAGCCTGCTTGGGATTCTGTCTCCCTCTCTCGCTGCTCCTCCTCTGCTCATGCTCTGTCTCTCTCTCTCAAAAATAAATACACATTAAGATTTTTTTATTTTAGAAGGAGGGAGAGAGAATGTGAGTGGGGTTGAGGGGCAGCAGGAGAGAGGGAGAGACTCTTAAGAAGGTTCCACACTCAGCATGGAGCCAGACCCCATGACCTGAGAGGAAATCAAGAGGTGGACCTTCAGGAACCCCCCAGGCACCCTGGTATTTTATTCCTTTTTGTTGCTAAATGGTGTTACATTGTATGGATATGCTACATTTCAGGGCTGTCATCCTGGCCATGGAGTCTCTTTGCAGCTCAAGGCAGAGGCCAGTGATCCACAGTGAAGGAGTGAACATTCCATCCCATTTGATCTCCAGACAACTCATTGAATTAGCTATTTTCATCCTCATTTTGCAAAAAGGAAACTGATGTTCAGAGAGATAAAGTCAAGTTTCCAACGTCACAGAGCTAGTAAGAGGCAGAGTGGGATTGAAACCCAGCCTTGTCTAAGTTCAAAGCTTCTGCGTTTCCACTACACACCGCCACCCTCACTACCACCAGCTCCAGTCAGGGAATCCACAAGGTGAGGTTAAATTCTGGGGGGATCACAGAACTCCTCAAAGGATATGTGAACACTGATAAGTGATTAACGTATTTTGTTTATCTTTCATTCTTCACATGTTAAAGGTTTAATTTTGTCTCAAGATTCGGGAAGGCAGATGTGATTTCCATCACCAAGGAGTAGATGGGAAAACCGAGCTGAATTCATAAGGGTTGATCATAGTGAGCTTTTACTTCTTTTTATTTTTTATTTTTTTAAAAATATTTTTATTTATTTCTAGGAGAGAGAGAGAGGCAGCGTGAGCAGGGGAGGGTCAGAGAGAGGGAGACACAGACTCCAAAATAGGCTCCAGGCTCTGAGCTGGCAGTCAGCACAGAGCCCGACGCGGGGCTCGAACCCACAAACCGCGAGATCATGACCTAAGCAAAGTCGGACATTTAACCGACTAAGCCACCCAGGTGCCCCTCTTTTTATTTTTTAAAAGCTTTTTTATTTTGAGAGAGACAGAGATAGGACAGGTGGGGGAGGGGAAGAGAGAGAGACAGAGAGACAGAGAATCCCAAGCAGGCTCCGCCCTGTTAGTGAGATTTCAGATTCAGGGCTACAGATGTCTCTTGCTGGTTCTTCTGTGCTTGCTCAACAGCAGTGTAAGTAGCCACGGATGTGAGTAGACCTGAGCCTGCACTGATTGGTCGCCCATTTTTTTCTCGCTTCCTGTGCAGGAAATCCGGGTCTGTTTTCTGGTGAATCTTTTAATATGGCAGCATGGAGAGTGCATAGGCTTTTGGAAATAGATGAGTTTTTGTTCCATTTCTACGAGTTTTGTGATCGTGGGAGATGTGCCTAAATTATCTGAGTCTCAGTTTATTCGTGTAAAATGGTGCAGATAGTAGCCATGATGATTACAACGAGGCCGTGTCTATACTTTGCTTATTAGTGCCACGTGTGTAATATGTTCTAGGCAAAGAGAGTCCCGTTGCTTCTTTCTACTGGAGCTAAACATAATTAGATTTAATTTTAAAGAAATCTCACTGTGGATAGGTGTATTAGTCTTCTTTTGCTGCAGCAACAAATAGCCCCCAAAGCTCAGTGGCTGAAAATTGCATACACTTCATTTATGGCTCATGTTATCTGAGGAGTCAATTAAGTGTGCCTTTGCTGGCCTTCCCTGGGCCAGGTTCTGCTCTCTGTCTCCTCTCACTTCGGGATCCCAATTGAAGAAACGTGCTGTTCTCATGGTAAAGGATGGAAACATGAGAGAGCTGGAGCTGGTCGGTAAAGCATATTTAAAGTTTCTGCTTGTACACGCACCCCAATGTTCATAGCAGCACTCTCAACAATAGCCAAAACATGGAAAGGGCCTAAGTGTCCATCGATGGATGAATGGATCCAGAAGATGTGGTTTATCTATACCATGGAATACTACATGGCAGTGAGAAAGAATGAAATCTGGCCATGTGTAGCAACATGGATGGACCTTGAGGGGGTTATGTTGAGCGAAATAAGTCAGGCAGAGAAGGACAAATACCATATGTTTGCACGTATAGGAGGATTAGGAGGAACTTAACGGAGGACCTTGGGGGAGAAGAAGGGGGTAAATAGTGGGGGAGAGCGAGGGAGGCAAACCATGAGAGACTCTTGAATGCTGAGAACAAACTGAGGACTGATGGGTGTAGGGGGGAGGGGGGAGATGGGCATGGAGGAGGGCACTTGTGGGGATGAGCACTGGGTGTTATATGGAAACCAACTTGACAATAAACTATTTGTAAAAAAAAGAAAAAGAAAAAAAAAAGTTTCTGCTTGGACATGGTGTATATCACATCTGCCCACCTCCATTTTCATGCAGCCAAGCCCAAAGTCAGTTGGTGGGGAAGTATAGTCTGCCTAAAGGGAGGCATGGTGTGGGCTTTATAAATGAATAAACAATCTTCCTTAACAAGTGAGAATTTTGACAAGGGCAAAATCCTTGGTAATCTGAGGAATACTCATTATATACAGGGAATAGCTGGGCTTCTTTGTTTTTAATCCTTCCCTCTGGCTGCGGCACTTTGTTTGCGCTTTCAGGTTTTCTTTGTAAAAGCAGAGCCAATGAAAAACAATTTGTCAGAGTCTGAGAAAAGCTTTTCCTGTTTTTCTTCCTCCTTCTTATTCTTCTCAGTCACTTGCCAGTTCATCGTTTTGAACTCATTTAAATTTTTTTAAATGTTTATTTATTTTTGAGAGACACAGAGAAACAGCATGAGCAAGGGAGGGGCAGGGACAGAGGGGGCCACAGAATCCAAAGCAGGCTCCAGGCTCCGAGCCGGCAGCACAGAGCCCGACTCTGGGCTTGAACTCACAAACCAAGAGATGGGACCTGAGCCGAAGTTGGCTTTTCTCCAGGTGACCCCCTACGTAACTGTGGCTTTCACCGACTACTCACGGAGGAATTTGCAACTCTGATGCCATGGAGCTGTAGGCTCATGTCACCGACTACCCGCCCGGCATCTTTCCTATGAGGCCATATAAATCTCCATATAATAAAACCCAGCTCTGGTGGCTTGAAGCGTACCTTCTAGGACCGGGCCGTCCAGCCCATTGTGGACATCAAGCCCTAGAATTCATCCTTGCTACGTCCACGTCCATCACTCTCTTATCCAATCCTTTGCAAATTCCCTTGCCTTTACCTTGTAAGGGCCTCTCTGATCAGCCACTTCCCGCCACCTGCGCTGCCACCCCCAAACCCGCTGCCTCCCCCACCCCCGCTGCCACCCCCAAACCACCATCCTCCTTCATCTGGATCCTTGCAGCACCCCAATTCTCTCCCTATATCCTTGCTTTCTGCTTCTGATTTGATTTCTGCACTACAGCCACAGCCAGAGTCATGTTTTAAAAGATTTGCATCTGGGGCACCTGGGGGGCTCAGTCGGTTAAGCGTCTGACTTTGGCTCAGGTCATGATCTCGGGGTTCGTGGGTTCGAGCCCCGCGTCGGGCTCTGTGCTGACAGTTCAGAGCCTGGAGCCTGCTTCGGATTCTGTGTCTCCCTCTCTGTCTTCCCCTCTCCTGCTCTCTCTCAAAAATAAGTGTTAAAAAAATTTTTAAGGACTCACACTTGGTCACATCTGCCTTTGGCTTAAAGCTCTTCAATGACTCTCTATACTTTTTAGGATAAATACAGAAACCCTTCCCATAGCCCTCAGGGTCCTGCCTGATCTGGCTTTGTTCTGTCTCCCGCATTTTATTTCGCAACACTCTTCTCTGTACTGTAGCTACGATGTTCTCCCGATTCGAATTCTTTGGGTGTGTCATGCCCCCACCTCTCTTGGGGACTTTGACCATGCTTCCCTCTGAAATGTTCTTACCCTGACCTGCATCCTTGAAATCCCAGCTCAGAAGTCTCTTCCTTGCTGAAGCACTCCCTGACGCCTCCAGGCTAAGAGCTTTGTTTCCTCTTCTGGACCATGGTTTGTGCATTGTCTTCATGCGGGTAGAATGCATCTTGTAATGTTCTTGTTTGCGGACGTGACTCTCTGCCTGGATTTCAAGGTCTGAGGGCCCAGTTCTGTCTCATTCTCCAAACAATGTTTATATTTTCCTCTTTGAGCTTAAATAAAACTGCGCGGAAGCCCTCTGTAAGGTTTAGAGGAATCAAAATTCACTGCTCGTAGAGCTCTTTTGTGCTAAAATCAGAATCAGAATCACAAACATCAAAATTTGGAGGTGGACGGGCTACCTCTGGTCCATGGCCTTTATTTTTATTAATGACAAAATTGAAGCCTAGAGAGAGTGAATGACTTGTTTAAGGTCATGCAGCGGGTAGGTGTTGGGTGACATTAGATTGTCTGAGTACCTATCTGAAAGGGAAGGTTTTTCTATAGGGCGTGGGGTGGGGAGATGGAGGGTAGGGATGGGAGTCAGGGTGAGGGGTGAGGGTCGGGGGTAGGGAGAGGTGGTGGCTAAGATAGCTCACCTTTCGCGGAAGTTACCATTTTTCAAAGGCCTACTTTGTGCCAGGGATTGTATTATCTCCTCATAGAAATAATCTCTAAACTTTAGGACCTCACACGGGGTTAATCCCCATTCTAACTTGAGGGAAAATGAGAATGACAGAGATTACAATGTGTTCAAGGTCCATGTAGCTCATGAGGAAATCTCTCAATGCCTAGATAACAGTGATCATTATGGTGATTTCTTTTTACGTGTTGTTTGTTGGGTGGGAGTGAGGGCTTGAGAGAGATCAGCCTAAATGGATTTTCACTGATAACTGGTAAACCCAAGGGGGCTTCCTGGTAGGAGGCTTGCAAGGTATCAGGACTTCACTGTGAAGCTGTAACCACAGGAGCATCAGCGAGTTTGCAGTTCAGAGAAGTTTAGAGCTCCCACCATGTGTGTTGCACGGGGCCAAGTTCAGTGAGGGGAAGAACTGTAAGCCATGGACTACTTTTGAGGGAGACGAGATCAAAGGATCAGGCTTGTTCTGATTCACTTTGCTGACTGGGAATGAGCCTATAGTCACTTCAGTGAGTAGGTATCCAAGTAGACCCCAAGTCATATACCAAACTGTATTGTTCTTTTTTTTTAAATGCTTTATTTGTTTTTGAGAGAGAGATAGAGACAGCATGAACAGGGGAGGTTCAGAGAGGGAGGGAGAGAGACACAGAATCTGAAGACAGGCTTCAGGCTTCGAGCTAGCTGTCAGCACAGAGCCTGACGCGGGGCTTGAACCCACGAACCGTGAGATCATGACCTGAGCTGAAGTCGGACGCTTAACTGACTGAGCCACCCAGGTGCCCTTGTTCTTTTTTTAAAAAAATGTTTCATTTATTTTTGAGAGAGAAAGTGCATGAACAGGAGAAGGGCAGAGAGAGAGAGAGAGAGACAGACAGACAGACAGAGGATCCAAAGCAGGCTTTGTGCAGATTGCAGTGAGCCTTGATGTGGGGCTCGAACTCATGAACCATGAGATCATGACCTGAGCCTAAGTTGGACGCTCAACCAACTGAGCCACCTAGATGACCCCAAACTATATTTTTCTTATTAAAAAACATATTTTAATGTTCATTTATTTTTGAGAGAGGGAGAGAGAGAGAGAGAGAGAGCAAGCATGAGCAGGGGATGGGCAGAGAGAGAGGGAGACACAGAATCTGAAGCAGGCTCCAGGCTCTGAGCTGTCAGCACAGACATGGGCTTGAACCCAAGAACTGTGAGATCATGACCTGAGCCAAAGTCAGGCGCTCAACTGACTGAGCCACCCAGGTGCTCTCAGACCGTATTGTTCTTAAGTATTTATCTCTTGGCCTAAATAATTGATCTGCTTAAGAAACCAGTTAGCCTGCCCCCTTTCCTAATCGGATCCTTGTCAGTCACCCAGCACTGTCTTCAGATCGCCCCAGATTCCCACTGGCTCCTCCCTTACCTCTCAGCAACATCAGAACTATTATTGCTGGAGTAGATTGCCAGTGTGCGGTCTCCACCGTCTGGCTGCCTGCAAAGAACAGATAATCCTTTTAAATCCTTTATTCTTAATAGTGATAGATGATTTGTTTGGCCTTCTTTTCTAACATTAGCTTTCAGACAGCCTGTATCAGATCCACAGGTTTTGAATTTGAATCCTAGAGACGAAGACAGTTAGCAACAGGAAGGAGCTGATGGCAGAATCATGCAAAATCAAATCTGGAAGAATTCATTTTGTTGATTCCCGTAACAGGGATATTTCCTTTGTACCACGCGGCGGACGACATTGGTAGTGAAAACACAAACATGGCGTCCCCAAGACCTGTGCATTCTGCAGGGTACTAGCCAGGTGACAAAGGGCAGCCGCTAACCTTTTTACACCTTAATGTTTGTATTCATATGATGGGACAGTAAGATCTTTGAAGGCTGCAAAAAGGCTTTGTGAGTTGGAACTCCCTCTACCGCAGGAGGTACCATTCTGGGTGGAGCCCAGTCCCCTCCTCCTTGGGTCAGGGCTTGTGTTTGGGGAAACCGAAGAGCTGGGTGAGTTGTGTGCAGTGTTGCCCACGAGGTATCGTCAGCTCTGTTGTGACCTTGAAATCTCAGAGACAGTGGAGACTGAGCCGAGGGCCCTTCCCACAGCCAGGGCTTTGTTTATTCAGGCAAAGACCTGGCAGGTAGGGGAACTCTCAACAGATGTGCTGATGGGCAGAGGGGAGGGTGAGGGGATACTGCTCTCCTGTCACCTCCCTGTGTTAATCTCAGCTACACAAGCCTAAATTACTCGCACTCCTCACTAAATGGCACCTTGTCATCATTTTCTCATGACAGGCCCTTCCCTTTTTAAATTTAATATCCTTGGGGCGTCTGGGTGGCTCTGTTGGTTAAGTGTCCAACTTCGGCTCAGGTCATGATCTCACGGTTCGTGAGTTTGAGCCCCATATTGGGCTCTGTGCTGACAGCTCAGAGCCAGGAGCCTGCTTTGGATTCTGTGTCTCCTTCTCTCTCTGTCCCGCCCCTGCTCATGCTCTTTCTCTCTCAAAAATAAACATTAAAAAAAATAATAAATTCAATATCCTTTAACCCTCATTCTCGCTCACCATTCACTGAATGATATTCATTGAATGTGTTTATTTATTTATTTTGTTTATAAATGTTATTTATTTCTAGAGAGAGTGCATGCAAGTAGGGGAAGGGCAGACAGAGGGGCAGAGAGAGAATCCTAAGGAGGAGTGCAGGGCTCAGACTCATGCACCGTGAGATCATGACCTGAACAGAAATCAAGAATTGGGTGCTTAACCGACTGAGTCACCCAGGCGCCCCACTGAATGTGTTTAAAAGTGCGTTTGACATGGTAAGTGGTATGGTGTTGTAATCATCCAGTTAGTCAACAAAAGTGTATTAAGTGCCTCTTTTATGGTAAGCTCTGCTCTAGGCCGTAGGAGACATCAGTGCACTAAACAGGCAAAAATTCCCACCCTCTCACATAGTAAAAGGTGGGAGTGAGGAGAGAGTACTTAACTACCTTTCACTTCCTACATTTGATTATTGTCAAGGTAGAAATGGGCTGAGTAAGGGGGACCGAGGGTGTGTGTGTGTGTGTGTGTGTGTGTGTGCGCGCGCGCGCGCGCTTTTGTGTGATTTTGAATGCTTGTGATTCCAGGTGGAGGGAGCAGCCAGTGCAAAGGTCCTGTAGCAGCTCACTGCCCTGAGTGTGTTAAGAACAGTAGGGTGGCCGGTGAGGCTGGGCCAGAGTGAGCACTGGGGACAAGGCTAGAAGTTGCTGTTAGGGGGGTAAAGGCAGTAGTGGGGGAGGGGGAGGAAGATCATCTAGGGCCTTGTGGGACATTGTAAGGACTTGTGTGCTCTCAGCGTTACAGAGTACCATTAGAGTTCTACCCCCCCCCCAATTTTTTTCCCCACTCAGTCTTGTTTTTCAGACCCAGCCATGTTGCCTAATGGACAGCTAGCCAGTTGCTTGGGAGCATTCTATAGCACTCTGTGAATTTTACCTGCTCACTCATCCAGCCTCCTGCACTGTATGCCCTCATGTGGATTCCATCATGGACATGCGCGATCGTTTCTGTGGGAGACACACACGGGGCTGGGCAGACCTGCTAACTCATAGGGAAGTACAATCTGAATGTGGCTTAAGCAGTTCCAGATGGCTCTCCAGGCTGGCTCTACCCAACTATGCTCCTTCAGCAGCTCACCGGGGTCCCCGTGGCCCCCCATCCCTGCCAAACAGCACGTGATCCAGCTCCGTTTCTTACTCGTCTAGTAAGGTTGAAGTTTGTTGTTCGAATTCACATTTCTCTGATTACTAATGAGCTCGAACACTCTCTGCTTGTTAGCTTTTCGAGTTTCTTCTTTTATAAGTTGCCTGTTCATATTCTTGGCCAATTTTTCTATTGGGGTTCTTATGTTTTTTGTTTTTGTTTGTCTATTTGTTTTTTGATTTGCAGGAGTTCTCTTAGATTCTGGATATCATCCACAGTTGTTTTCAGGAGGTTCGATTCGAGGTGGCCTTTGAGGTAATCTAGTCGAACCACCCCATTTTATGGTTGGGGAAACTGAGACCCAAGTAATGAAATGACTTGTTAAAATCACATGCATAGTGGAAAAGCTGAGACCAGAAGTCAGTACTTTTCACACCGTATTGAATGGAGCGGAGATCCTTCTACGAGGCAGCAATGGTGGGAGGGGGCGGTCAGGAAGCATCAGGTGTTGCTGGTCCACCATTAGTGGGGCTGTGTTTCCTGACTGTTGGCAGAGGCCAGCTCTGGGTCCCAGAGCCCCTTGGTCTGATGACCATTTCTTCCTTTCCAGTCACTGTCACTACTTTGCTTCAGGACGTTATCTCCTCGTGTTTGACTGGTGTTTCTCAAGTTTACTGTGTGCAAGATTGACCCAGAGAACATACTATAGTGCAGATTTCCCATCCTGAAGATCGAAGCACTGAATGATCCTTAGGACCCTGGTGCGGGTGGCCCGTGGACCTCATTTTGTGAATACTCTGCCCCGAACAGTTCCATTAGCCACGTGATTGATCTGTTTCCATCCCAGAGTCACTGCATCTGTCTTCTGGCCACCAAACAGAGCTACCATCATTCCAGAACATCTCTCTCTCTGTCCTACCTCCAGGCTTTCACCCTTAACACCCATCTAAAGTGTTCCTTCTGGGCACCTAGGTGACTCAGTTGGTTGAGTGTCTGACTTCAGCTCAGGTCATGATCTCATGGCTCATGGGTTTGAGCCCCATGTTGGGCTCTGTGCTGACAGCTCAGAGGCTGGAGCCTGCTTTGGATTCTGTGTCTCCTTCTCTTTCTGCCCCTCCCCTCAAAAATAAGTAAACATTAAAAAATATTAGAAAAAGTAAAGTGCTCTTTCCTTTGGGAAATTCTATGACTTCTCAAGAGCTAGGTCCAAAGTGGTCTTCCTTAGGAAGCCCTCTCTGATTTTTCTGGGAATCAAGTTCTGGGGCAAAGGATGAATGAAGATATACAGCAGGGACTAGGAACATCCCCCTCCCCAGCATGTTGCCCTTTGAAATCCTGGTGGACAGGGGCGCCTGGGTGGCTCAGTCGGTTAGGCATCCAACTTCAGCTCACGTCATGATCTCACGGTTCATGGATTCGAGCCACATGTCAGGCTCTGTGCTGACAGCTCAGAGCTTGGAGTCTGCTTTGGATTCTGTGTCTCCCTTTTTCTTTCTGCCCCTCCCCTGCTTGTGCTCTGTCTCTTTCTGTCTTTCAAAAATAAAGAAATCTTAAAAAAATTGTTTTTAAAGTTTTGAAATCCCGGTGGACCCCCCCTCCGCCCCCGTACAAGGTGGTGAAGATGTTTCTTGAAAGTAGCAACATCCTGCAGCAGATAGCCTTTAAAAAAATTTTTTTTAAATGTTTATTTTTGAGAGAGAGAGAGACAGAGCGTGTGCAGAGGAGGGGCAGAGAAAGAGGGAGACACAGAATCCGAAGCAGGCTCCAGGCTCTGAGCTGGCAGTCAGCACAGAGCGCGAGGGGGGGCTCGAACCCACAAACCGTGAGATCATGACCTGAGCCGAAGTTGGACGCTTAACTGACTGAGCCACCCAGGCGCCCCAGTCTTTTTTTTTTTTTTTTTTAAAGAAACGCTCAGTTTTCATCAAATATACATGCACATAATTTATTCAGAGAGTTGTAATTCTACAAAATTTGTTATGGAAAATGGCAGTCTTCCATCCATTTCCTTGTGTTTTTTTCCTCCCTAGAGGCAGACGCTTGAAACGCTTTTGGCTGCTTTTTTTTTGTTTATTTTTTTGATGTCACCAAAGAACATGGTTATATTGATCCTATTTGATTTTTTGTCTTAGGCACTGCCCGTTGACTCCCATTGCGGAGAATAAGGCTTTGACCTTCCATCCTGCCCCCCACCCCCCCATGTTCTATCGTGTGCCAGGTTTTTACAGCCCGAGTGCTGTGCTGTTCTCCCTGGCTCAGTGCCTGGGGCTACCGGCCACCTGCTGTCCAGGTCAGAAATTTGGGCCCCTCCTAATTACCTCCTCTTTCCCTAATCCTCTAGTCATTCTGCCCCCACCTCCCAGATGCTGTCACTCCTGGAATTCTGTCAACTCTACCTCTGACAAAGCTCTTAAATTCATCCGCTTCTGCTTCTATTGCCGCGGCCGGCCGCTGCTCTGTCACCCTCCTGTGTCATGCAGAATACTGCAGTCGTGCTGGTCTCCTTGCTTCCTGTCATCCCTCTCTCTACTGCCTCCTTCACCTTATAGCTGAGTGAGCTTCCCAAAATGCAAATGAGACCATGCACTTCTCGTGCTTAAAACTTTGAGTGCACAGGGGAAGTTGAAGTTCCTTATCATGGGAGGGGGGGAGCCATACACGGTACTTCCATTTCCCAAGGGATTGTGTCTTCCCGGCACACAGACTACTACCTTTGCTTGCCTTGAAGGTTGGGGCTGCGTGAAGTGTGAGGGGAAGTGACGTGTCCTTTCCAGGCCCAGGAAGTTAAGAGTGACACGCCTTGGATACCTCTTCTCTCCTCTGCAAGGGGCTCCCAGGCCAATGTTCTAGAAGCTGTAGATACAGAATGGGGGAGGGCTGCCCTACCCCCGTCAGACTTTACAGGAGCGAAAAATAAGTCTTTGTTGTACTAAAGCCAACGGAGCTCTGGGGTTCTCTGTGGCTGCGGCATAGCGTGTTGTAACCTGGACACAAGGAATGTATAAGGCGCTCCAGTCTGGCCTCGCTTCGCCCTCTGATATCATTTCTCTTCTCCTTGCCTTGGACTCTGTTTTCCTGGCATGACGGGCCAGGCTGTCTCCTTCCGGGCTCTGCATGTGCAGTTCTTGTTGCTAAGAATGTCTCACCCCCTCTTTGCTGCGTTGCCTGGCTAATCCCAACTCAGCCTTCGAGCCTCAGATGACATGTCTCCTCTTCCGGGAGTTTTCAGGGCTCCCAGTGACCCCCCGGCTGAGGTGCCCTTCCTCCGTGTCCCTTAGTACCCCATGTCCGCCCTTCACTTTCCACTCCATCCTGAGGTTGCCTGATTACTCGTGTCTCCGCCAAACCAGACCAGATGCTACCTAAAGGGTCTTAACCCCACCTCTTCTTTGTGGCTTCTTAGGGCCAGTCAGGGTGCGTGCTCGGTCCATTTTGATGTGGGAAGATCCAGGGATCTTAGAGGAGAAGTTGGGAAAAACCGCAATTTAGATTTCTTTTGCCAAGATTTTCTTGGTCACTTAAATTCCTGGGGGTGCCTGGGTGGCTCAGTCGGTTGTGTGTCTGACTTTGGCTCAGGTCATGATCTCACGGTTTGTGAGTTCGAGCCCCATGTCGGGCTCTGTGCTGACAGCTCAGAGCCTGGAGCCTGCTTCGGATTCTGTGTCTCCCTCTCTCTCTGCCCCTCCCCTTGCTCATGCTCTGTCTCTCTCTCAAAAATAGATAAACATTAAAAAAAAATTTACTGAGAGAGAGTACTGGCTGCTTATTGGGGGAAACAGCCTATAGTCAGACACAGCTGGTCTCATTTCTGGTCTTTCTAGCTATATAATGTTGAGCAAGTTACTTAACCTTGGCCTCAGAGTCATTATCTAAAGGGGATAATAATAGTACCCACTTCACAGGGTCATTGTGACAGGGCGAGTGTCACAGTGGAGTGAGCTGATGCACATAAGCATTTAGAGCAACGCCTGTCCCGTAAATGTTAGATGGATTGTGAAGAATGTCTTAAGTGCAAATGTGGATGAGATCCTGGAACGGAAAAGGAAAACCACCGGTGACATCCGGATGAAGTCTGAGGTTGACCAGTAGCATCCCAGCCTTGGGATTTCTTAGTCTGACAGATAACCCACGGTAGTGGGGGATAACTTTAGGGGGGATGTGGAAACTCTGTGTCCTATCCTTGTAACTCTTCTACAAGCCTCAAATTCTCCCAGGATGTTGCATTATTATTTATATGTTCACATTACTCTTATACTCTTTGTATATCATGTGGGCACCATAATGACGGCCATTTACAGATGAAGAAACGGAGGCAGAGAGAAGTGAAGGAGCTTGCCCGTGGCCACCCCTCCCAATCCGCATGATGGAGTAGGGAGGATCGGTGGGTTGTGATTTCAGTAGGATGTGATTATGAACTCGTATGGAGCCCCTATGCACTGGGTCTACAGAGAACAGCAGGCCGTCTCAGTCCTCAGGCTCATCACAGCCAGGAAGCCCAAGTCCACATGGGGGCAGGGGCAGAATCAGGGGGCAGAAGCTCATGCTCTTAACTAACGCTGAACAAATCTGGGGGAATCACATGGGATTCATGGTGCAAGTGCAGAGGTAGGAAAGATCTGGTAGGGGGTTTAGGGGCCGCGGGCTTCACGGCGAGGGCCTTTGATCAGAGTCTTGAGTGGGTCTTTGGTTGAGCCGCTCCTGCTCCCTTGCCCTTCCTCTGGCCAGTCCCGAGAGGCGGATCGCGTTGGTGCACCCTTGGCTCTTCCACTGAGCACTTCATGAAGCACAGCAGCTCCTGGTGCACAGGGCACAGGCTTCGGGGTCAAGCAGCCTGGGCTTCAAAAATCGTTTGGCTTCTTGTCACCTGTTTGATCTGAGCGGGTTCCTTAGCCTCTCTGAGTTCCAGGAAAATGAGCATAACAACGACCACCTGACCTGTCGCGGTGAGGGCTGACCTGGAGAGAAAATGCTTACAATGGCTGGGGGTGAGGCTGGGTGCTGGCGAAGGGCTCAGTTAGTGGTGGCCGCCTCTGGGTTTCCCTCCTTGCTTTCTTCCAAGGCTTGCATGGTGAGTCCTTGGCTGTGCTGCTAGACATTTCCTGAGGAGGCAACTTCGTGGAAAGGAAAGAACATGGACGTTGGGGGGCTGTGCTGCCGACCTGTTGGGTGACCTTCGTCCCTTGTTTAACCTTTCCAGGCCTCAGCTTTTCACTGTAAACTGGTATCCGGACCACAGGGTCGTAGGGATGGTCTTGAAATGGGGTGTGGGGTTGGCCCATGGACGTGTTCCACTGAAGTCACTTCCAATCATTGTGTCTTGCGTTTTTCATTCATGTTAATCTTGACTTGTCCCCAACTGTTTGCTCTCTGAGGACGGCTCTCCAATCTTGTGTTTCTCACGTCCCTCCCGCCAGCACTGAGGTTGGAGGCATAGTAGTTGCTCATTAAACAAGTCGGCCTTCCTCCACACTGAAATGCCTGCAGCGGCCTTCTGGGCTTTGTCCTGTGCCCTCCTGCCCAGCTGAAGGAAGTGGCCCTGGGCTGGTCGAGCAGGAAAGGACCGACCTGGGAAATGGCCACCAAATATTTTATTTGCTTTACTAATAGGCGTCGGTGTCTAAGACAGCTGTGAGGGCGTGGGGGGCGGGGAGCCCGGGGAGGGCACGTCGGGCCGCAGTCTCCAGCCGCTATATCAGCTGAGGGAACCCGTCCTGGGCCGAGTCGACCCGGCTTCTAAAGATGCGCCCGCTGACGTCGCTGCGCTGGCCGCGCTCGTCCTCCGCCTCCTCGTCGCTGGACTTGCGCCGGGCGCTCTGGTAGAGCACCGCGCACATGCCCGTGAGCCAGGCGGCCACCGTGCCCGCCGAGAAGATGCCGAAGCCGATGAGCAGCAGGAAGAGGTAGTCGCGGCGGTCCAGGTGCGTGATGCACATGTAGCGCAGCGGGTTCCCCACCTGCGCCACGGGCCACCCCGTCAGCTCTGCGGGCTCCGCGCACGTGGCGTTCTGGGCATCTGGGAGGAAGAACACAGCGGGCACATGCTGAAGCCGCAGAACGTCCAGGCGCCCACGGCCAGGCGGGACCGGGGAGGGCCTTGCGCCCTTGCTGCCCGGAGCGCCGCCTGCCGGCCACCACCCCGGACCTCCTGAATCAGGGTGTGCGTTTTGGGGAGGCCCCCGGGTGGTACGTGGGCGCAGGGGGTCTGAGAAGTACCGCACCAGCCCTGCTTCTGGTCCCCAACCCCCCCGCGACCGGTTTTGCTGCGTTCAGGGGGCCTCCTGAAAATGGGCTTGGCTCCTGAAGGATGCTCAAGGGACGGGAAACCGCCACAGGGGCTGGGGGGCTGGAAACCAGCAAGGTCTCCCCCGGCACTCCCCAGACCCCCACTGATATCCGTCGTCTCCCTCCCCCCTCCCCCCTTTTCCCTTTCCCTTCCTCCCAGGTGTGACTGAGTCCAGCCAGGGGACCGCTGAGGCATCGGGCTCAACTCTCCCGAGGAACAGGAGTCCCCGGAGATGCCTCCTGTGTGATCTGTGCTCAAGGCGTCAGGGTGCGGGGAGCTCAGGGGAGCGGGTGACCAGGGGGAGAAGCGGATCCGCGTCTCCGTGGTGAGCTGGCATCCACTGGCTCATCCCACGACCCACATGAGTCCTCGGTCCTTTTTAGCAGCTGATCAGGCGCCGGGCTACTTCTCTGAGCCCCTCCCGGTGTCAAGCGCCCAAGCGCCCTGGACTTGAGTATGCAACAGAAAGCAAAGCGGGCCCTGGAGCCAGACCCACCACGCCAGGGTTCGAATCCCCACCGTCACTTACTGAGTTTGGCAACTTGGGCAGGACACCCATTTCCCTCGCTGAATCCCATCTCCTCGCCTCACACGCGCCCTGAATGCTACCTGCTCTTAGCGCAGTTGGGAGGATTTAATTGTTGCAGGAGAGCTAGCAGGCATGGTGCTCAATAGTTGCACAGAAAACTCAGAGCTCTGCCCTCAGCCCTGCATTTTCCTAGCTCCACATGCTCCCCTATGCCGATGCAGAGGTGTCTGTCTGTGTATGTGTGGTGCCAGGGTAATATATCCAGCAGGCGTCACATAAGTGCCCTCCAACGCAGGGTGGAGACCTGGGCTTGAGATAATCGTGCCCAAAATTATAATAGTGGCTGATATTCACCAAGCCCAGACTACATGCTAAGTGGCATCCAAAGATCTCCTTCAGTTCTTATAGCAGCTTTGACACACGGTCCTATTGCTCTTGTTTTGCACATAAGGAAACGGAGACTCAGAGAGGTTTCTAGATAACCTGAAGGATCCAGGCAGGAGACGAGACACAGAAAATGCAGACGGAGCTCCCTGAGCTCATTTGTAGACGTGGGAGATGCAAGCAAGCTAGTGTGGAGAGATGGTTCTCCTGAACTTTAGAGCAGAGGCGCCAGGCTGTGTGAAGCCATTCAGATCTTTCCTTGGGTGACCAAGGAAGTTAGGGAAATCGCGTTTGGACTGGAGCTAGCAGCAGGGGAATCAGAGAAAGGGGTGCAGAAGGGAGCCAAGTGGCGAGGAGGCTGTTGGACGGGGGTGGCTGGAAAGAGCTCACCAGGCTGAGTGCCCTCAGTGTCCGCCGCAGCCAGTGCACCTGCAGCGAGGGTGGCTGTTCCTTTCGGGAAGATGGCCTGAGAGCTGTGATGTGGGTGAGGGTTGGCTCTTGGCGGAAGCTGTAGACAACGGGAAGGGAAGCCGTGGGCTGTCACCTCCGCTCTGTGCAGAGGTTACAGAGAGAAGGAGAGGAAGAGACCCTTTGGGCGACCCTGCCCTGGGGGAGAGCTAGCTCTCAGGAGAGGAAAAGGGGCTGGGGGCCCCCGGATCCATTATAACTGCCCTCAAGGGGCAGGACCACAGTCGTGCCTGGAGGCCTCTGTATGGTCAGCCTGGCTTAACGATTTGCCCAGGAGGCCCGGGAGTGGGGGCGGTGGGCTGCTGGGGGCGCCTGGCCTTGATGCAGGAATTCTATCCAGAGAGGGCTTGGGACACCTCCCCAGACTGCCAGAGACCTGACACGGGATGATACAGAGAAAGATGTATTGGAGAAAGGAAAATGTGAGATTCTGTGGGTCCGGGGTGTGTCTGGGGAGGGGGAGGTTATCTCATTCTATTTTAAGAAGATTAGCTTTCAAATTGAGGCTTGGGTGGCTGAGAGGAGACTAAACATGAAACACTGAGAAACACGTTTCCCGGTGTTGGAGCGTTACCTTGAAAGGGGCAATTAGCAGTGATTGTAAGGCTTTGTTAGGTTGCTCTTAAGTGAGGGAGGGATGTGGGTGGCTCTTCGGGGAGGGAGGTCTAGGTTTTTCTGCAGCTGCCTTCTCTCCCCCTCCCCACTCCCCAGTCACTGCCAAAGTGGGAGCCTTCCTGCCTCCCAGCGGGTCCCCCTAAATCCACTTCCCTTCATTTCCCCCATTTCCCAGCTCTGGACCGTGTCACACACACCTGCCAGGCTCGCTTTCCCCAAGCACAGCTCTGTCGAGGCACGCTGGCTCAAAACGCTCCTCTGACCCCCCCGTGGGCCTGGGAATAACACCGGACCGCCTGGCCTGGAGTTCAGAGCCCTCAGCATCTGCACGCTTTGACCTCTCCCTCCTTTAGCACTCCAGTGACCCACCCTTTGCTCCAGTCAAATTAAACTATTAATTCCTCGAGGACATCTTGCCCCTGTCGTAGCAAGCTTTGTGACACAACTCTTTCTGTTTCTAATGCCTCTTCCTCTGATTTTTGCGTGATCAAGTCCTTCTTGTCCTTCAAAATCTGGTGTGAATGTATGTGCTCCCAGGGCGCTCCCACAGCCACCTCATCAGACTACATGTGATTGTCACCCCCCCTCCCATAGCATTCTCACGGTGCCTGTCACATGTCCCTTGCCTGGGGTGGGGGGGCTACTTGCCAGAGAAGGAGTGTATCTCTTCTCCCCCACCAGGTGGACAAAACTCTTGAAGGCATAATCTATATCTGCTCATTCTTGTTCTTGTTAATAAGATGTTATCATTTATTGAAAGAAACACTTACTTTGGAAATGGCCAAAGTACTATTGAAGAAGAAAACCGAAATGGGAGGCATCACCATCCCAGACTTTAGCCTCTACTACAAAGCTGTCATCATCAAGACAGTATGGTATTGGCACAAAAACAGACACATAGACCAATGGAATAGAGAACTCAGATTTGGACCCAAAAGTGTACAGCCAACTAATCTTTGACAAAGCGGGAAAGAGTATCCAATGGAAAAAAGACAGTCTCTTTAACAGATGGTGTTGGGAGAACTGGACAGCAACATGCAGAAGGATGAAACTAGATCATTTTCTCACACCATACACAAAAATGAACTCAAAATGGATAAAGGACCTGAATGTGGGACAGGAAGCCATCAAAACCCTAGAGGAGAAAGCAGGAAACAATCTCCTTGACCCCACCTATAGCAATTTCTTACTTGACACATCCCCAAAGGCAAGGGCATCAAGAGCAAAAATGAACTATTGGGACCTCAAGATGAAAAGCTTCTGCACGGCAAAGGAAACAATCCATAAAACTAATAGACAGCTGATGAAATGGGCTGTCTATTGCAAATGATAGTTGCAAATGACGTATCAGATAAAGGGCTAGTATCCAAAATCTATAAGGAACTCACCAAACTCCACACCCGAAAAACAAACAACCCAGTGAAGAAATGGGCAGAAGTCATGAACAGACACTTCTCCAAAGAGGACATCCAGGTGGCCAACAGACACATGAAACGATGCTCAGCATCCCTCCTCATCAGGGAAATACAAATCAAAACCACACTGAGATACCACCTCATGCCGGTCAGAGTGGCTAAAATGAGCAAATCAGAGGACTCTAGATGCTGGCAAGGATGTGGAGAAACGGGCACCCTCCTACACTGCTGGTGGGAATGTAAACTGGTGCAGCCCCTCTGGAAAACAGTGTGGAGGTTCCTCAAAAAGTTAACAATAGAACTCCCCTATGGCCCAGCAATAGCACTGCTAGGAATTTACCCAAGGGACACAGGAGTGGTGATGCATAGGGGCACATGGACCCCAATGTTCATAGCAGCACTCTCAACAAGAGCCAAAACATGGAAAGAGCCTAAGTGTCCATCAACGGACGAATGGATCAAGAAGATGTGGTTCATCTATACGATGGAATACTACATGGCAATGAGAAAGAATGAAATCTGGCCATGTGTAGTAACATGGATGGACCTTGAGGGTGTTATGCTGAGCGAAATCAGTCAGGCAGAGAAGGACAGCTACCATATGTTTGCACATATAGGAGGATTAGGAGGAACTTAACAGAGGACCATGGGGGAGAAGAAGGGGAAAACTAGTGGGGGAGAGAAAGGGAGGCAAACCATGAGAGACTCTTGAATGCCGAGAACAAATTGAGGGCAGTTGGGGTGGGGGGGAGGGGAAGGGGGGTGATGGGCATGGAGGAGGGCACTTGTGGGGATGAGCACTGGGTGTTATACAGAAACCAACTTGACAATAAACTATTAAAAAAAACAAAAACAAAAATAAACCAAAAAAAAGGAACACTTACTTTGGGGGGATTTTCTAGTTAATATTTTTATTGTTGAATCCTACTTGAATTCTGCAGTCAGAGACATACTCTCTATGATTGCAGTCCTTTGAAGTGTATTAAGAATTTACTTTATGGCTGAGCATGAAGTCAATTTTAGTAAATTTTGCGTGTCCCTCTACCCCCCCAAAGATGTGTATTCTCTCTTTGGTGAGTATGTTGTTCTGTGAATACCAACTAGGTTGTGATTTTATACAGGTCTCCTGTATCTTTTTTGGCTTTTTATTTATATCTTTACTGACTTTTCAGCGATAAAAACTATTGTCCCTTGGTTACTATTGGTCTATTAATTGTCTATTAGTTACTGCAGGAAGGATGTTAGAGTCACCAGTTCTGACAGGGCATCTACCTCCTTCTTCATATAGTTCTGTCATGGTTTGCTTTATATATATTGAAGATATGTTGTTTTTAGATGTGGAGAAACTTCTAGCTGTTACCTCTTTCTGGTAGATTTACCCTTGCCTCACTGAGCAATATCTCTCCTTATTTCTAGCAGTGCTTCTTGCCTTAAAGTCTACTGTCTTTGACATTAGTATGGCTCTATTGAATTTCTTTTGGTTAATGTTTGCATTGTTTACCTTTTCCCATCCGTTTACTTTAATCTATGGCTCCTATATTTAAGATACATTTTCCTAAGCAGCATGTAGCTGAGTTTTGCTTTCCGTCCAGTCTGGCAAACTTTGTATTGTAAGTATTCCGTTAACATTTAACGTTAGACTGATATATCTGTTTTCAATTTGTCCCATTTATTTTATGTCTCTTTGTCTCTACTTTGTTGCCTTTTATTTTATTATTTCATTTCCTTTTTGTTAGATTAATAGTCAGACATTGTTTTCCTATCCTAGTCTGATGACATTAGAGATTATAGACCCATCTACTGATCTTCGAGTGCCTGATGTATGCTGGGCACAGTAGAAGGTGCTTTTCAAAATTAAATTCTACCCTTGACCACTCCACCGGATAGTTTTAATCATTCCCATGCTACAGAATGAATAAATTGTTTATCAATTATCCCCTCCCTGGCTTTCTTGATCTCCTTTCCTCTGACAAAAAGCCACCATGTACTGTTGTGTGTGCTGTGCACTGCACAATTCTGGGGCCTTCATTCATACTAGAAACAGGTTACTAGGCCCCATGTCATCCTTCTCTCAGCCCCGCTCCATGGGCCCCAGGCATTTGTTCCCGTTAAAGTGCCCAGGTATGATTACAGGTGTCATTAATGTTTAAACTCTTCCTGCAAATAGTTCCTAAGGAAACATAAAGTACCCCCTTGTTTATGGCCACACATAGCAGGTTACTCACAGGCAGAAAGCCCGTCTGCCACGCTCACATGTCTGGAGGAGTCAGAGCTTCTGTGGCTCAGAACCACCCCTGTTAGTGCAGGAGCCCAGGAAGCCTCTCTCTCAGAAAACTGGTTCGAACCCAGTGGTTCTAAGGCAGGCTGTTCCCTTGTGGGCCGGCCGGGACCACCGTCCTGCCCCGCGCTCTGCTGCGGGTGCCCAGGGCTTAGTCTCCGAGGAGCCAAGTGCAGGCTGGGCGCCCCGCGAGCCGGTGTGCTTGCTCCGGAGCCATCTGGGCGAGGCGAGGGCTGGGCCTCCACCTGGTGACAACGTGCGATGAAGGATGGGAGGAGGAGACCCTTCACTACGGAACTGTACCTGCCGCGGAGGGTGCAGCGCTGCTTTCTAACAGCTTGAGCCTTTTGTCCTGACCTTTCCACCTTGAACCCCGAGAAAAGACCTGCCTCTCCCATTTCTCCCTGGCGGCCCGAGCTTGCCCGAATGTCACGAGACGCATAGTTGACCTTATTTTTCCCTCCAGCTAATTATGTATTTGTGAAGGAAGTGGATTTACCACCTACTCATTCGTCTGCCTCCACCCACTAGATCATGAACTCCATGGGGACATGGAGCTTTGTCCGTGTGGCTCACTGTTGCACCCTTAACACAAGCACCGTGCCGAAGCCACACCAGAGCTCAGAGCGGGATTGCCGAATGGACAGAACGTTATTTGTTATTAATACCCCTCGGGGCCAACGTCACTGACGTGATGCTCAGCTCGAGGAAAGGGAGCCTGGGGAGGAAGAACCTCATAGGTGGGCCGGCTGATCCTTGCCGCCTTGGACAGCTCGACACCAGACGAATACGAATCCCTGCTTCCCTGGCAAAAATCTGGGGAGGACTCAGTGAGCCAGGGGTGCGGAGTCCTGGAGGAGTCAGGAACTGAAGGTCTCCGGGACCAAATGGAGGGGTGAGCCCCGAACTGGGAAGCGACGCTCTTCTGGCCTCCAAGACTGCAGAGAAGGAAGTGAAGATGCCAGTGTGGTGGGCGTGGCGGCAAAGGGTACTTCTTACTATCCCCCCCCCCCCGATCAGCCTCAGAGAACTGAGAGCAGAGGTTCTCTTCTTCCCCTCTGTGTCCCTAGTGCCGGCTCAATCGATGTCTGCTGGATGCGCACAGGAGACAACGGGTGGGCTATTGGTCTGATCTCCTACAACAGTCCTTAATCGCTTGCGTCTTTGGCCTTGCTCTTTAGGACCAGATCCCAGTTGGAATTTGAAAGGACCGGTGTTACATGCGGCTATACCATGGGTGCCCAGAGGAACCGACTCTCTAGAGGGGAGCCTGGAGTGGACCATCTAGCAGCCCAGCACCACCAGCGCCAGCCAGCCAGGCCGCCTTCGCAGACCCTCACGCGGGGTCTTTTGAGCACTGACTTCACCTTTGCTTCCCAGAGCTCCTCCTTGCTCACCACCTAGCTGGCACAAGCTTCCCTTGATGGCACAAGCCCGGCTTCAGCAAACTCCAACCTGTGGGCCAAATTCAACCTGCTGCCCATTTTTGTAAATACGTTTTTGTCAGAACAAAGCCATGCCCATTCATTTACGTATTTTCTGTGACGGCTTTCAGGGAATAGATGGCCAAACCAGGTAGTTACAACAGAGGTCCACGAAGCCTAAAACATTTCCTATCTGGCTTTTTCTAGAAGGCAGTGCTGACTCCTGGTCTAAACCATCCCTGGCATCATGAAACCTTAAAGATTTGGAGGATTTGGGCTTTGGGCACTACAGTTCTTATCTGATACAATTTTTTTCCCCTTGGATAAAAAGTCCATATTTTGGTATAGGTTAAAAGTGATTCATAAGCTCTTGGAACATTACAGAAAAGACCTTCAAGTCCAGCAAGTTCAACCCGATTATTCCTGTGCTTTTAGAGGTGCTCTAGGCTGCAGGACTGGTCTTCTGTATAAGTGTTTGTATGTGGCATGTTTTAGGGGTAGAAAGATGCCCTTTCCTCAAAATACTGCCTTAGGCACTTGTGAGTACACAGGATTCTGTCAGCAGGAGATATAACCTTCCACTGCACCAGCAGGATAAGGCTTGAAGGGTATCGTCTTCTGAGAAAGAAGCTAACGACTTAAGCCCTACGCTCGGAGAAACCAGCGGGCACCTTTCTGAGTAAGGTTTTGATGGGGGTGGGGGGCCGGCTGTGTGGCCGGGCTAGGGGATGGTACCAGTTGGTTCTTGGAAGCTAAAAGCAAATTCTAGTTTCTTCTTAGTTTGGTCTAGAGCTGAGCCTGCTTAATAACTACCCATCCGCTCAGAAAAATCCAGGTAGTGGACGGCCATCCTCATGGATAGAGGCAGTTTAGAAAAGCTCAGCTGCAGAAAGGCACCACCGATCAGAGTGGCCCAGGCGGAAACTTGGGACCCCTCATTGCTTCCTCGCTCGCATCACGAGCCGCCTCTCAAAACACGAGACATTCCGGTTAGGCTGACCTTCCCAACGTATATATCCTGACACTTCTGTCATCTGGACCGTTACCCTGGTCCAGGCCACCATCCTCTCTCGCCTGATCTGTGGCAGCCCTTCTCACTCCATCCAGCAGCGGGAGCCGTCTGCAGGTCATAGGTCATGCCGCTCACCTGTCCAAACCCTTTCGTGATATCCTGTCACACGTGGAACAGAGTCAGAAGCCTCACAGTGGCCTAGAGGCCCTACCTGATCTGGCCTCTGTTTTTCTGTCTCCTTCCTCCATCTGCCTCCACCATACTCACCTTTTAATACATTGAGCTCATTCCACCCCAGGGCCTTTGTATTTGCTCTTCTCTCTGTCTAGGAAGCCCCCTCCCCCACATCCTATGTCCAGAGCTTGTCCCCTTACGTCATTCAATTCTCTGCTCAAATTCACCTCCTTGGTACCATCCAATGTAAAGTATCTGCCTTGCCCTCAATCCCAGGCACACTCTCTCCCTTCCCTTCCTGAATTTTCTTCTGTAGCACTTATCATCGCTTGACATTATGTCATATGTTTATTTGTCTATTTATTCCTCTCCTGCTAGAATGGAGGCTCCACACGAGCGTGTCTGTTTCTGTTCAGAGCTGTAGGCCCAGTGCCTGGCCCAGGGCCTGGCACCTAATAGGTGCTCAGAAACTATTAGAGGAATAAGTGCACTCAGGTGCCAGGCTGGGCCCCTGACCCCTGTGTGAACGTCAAATAGAGTCCTCAAGGCCTGTACCTCACCTCAGCCACATGCTCTGGCCAAGCATCATAGCTGTTGGAAGAAAATATTGAAAACTGCCAGATTCTGTTAACATGATTTTAATTCTAGTCTGGACTATATTTTAATTGGATGTATTAGATGTATTAGTTATTCCTTTCATTATTTGGGTTGAGGGGAAGGCCAGATCTACCACTGTTCCGAGAAGAAAGAAAATCCCTACATATAGGCTAGGTGTTAGGTTTCTTTCTCTCTCTGTTTTTTTTACATAATACTGTCATTTTGAAAGCTTTAAAATACCCTCCTCCACCCCAAAAGTCCTGGGCCCCCCTGAATTGGGCTCCCTGTGGACAGTGCACCCCAGGACAAAGAGTTATCCTGTTACCCTGTCTGTTTCAGTAAGCCCACACTGCTTCCCCCCTTCTCCATGTCCCCCATGATATTTAGTCACCACCAGGAATTGTAACAGCAATGACAATAGCTAACGTTAGTTGAGCACTTACTACGTATACTTCTAAAACCTTACTGTGGGCTATTTCATTGAATTAGCACAATGACCCAAGAACCAGGTACTAATTTATTCCCATTTTATAGATGAGAAGCATACTTCTCATGGAGATTGTGGCCCAGCTGGTAAGTGACAGAGGCAGGATTAAAAACCAGGTCGTTTGGATCCAGAGCCCATCTTAATTTTGCCTTTTTAACTGGAGTATGATCATCTCAAGAACAAAGGGGTATTTTAGGATCACCTGATTGGCTTGGAGTTACAGAAGCATCTTAGAAAACATCATGTGAACCTGTGTACTTTTCTAGATAGAAAGTTGTCCTTTGTCTTTTATTTCACTGAGAGAAAAATAGGGACTGCTGGGTGGGCCCCTCGGTTCCATTTGCCCCACATCCTCACACTCATCACCATGTGTGCTTACCCTCACTTCCTTCTCTGTGGTCCCAGAGGAGGGGCGTTTCCCTGTTCAAGGCTTGCCCTCCATTTGGTTCTTGAGTCTGTCCACTCCTGCCTCCTCAGGGGGTTTACCCCGTGACTTATTCCCCCAGCCCGTGTCTTTGCCTTACATTGACTTCTCAGCAGTGGATGAACACATATGTGGACCTCTTTGCTCCTAAGAAAATAAATAACCCCCTCCCCATACGATTCTCTTCCATCTCCTTCATTCCATAGCCAAGCTTCCTGGAAGAGTTTACAATTTTTTTGTTCAAGAAATCTCTACGCCCAACGTGGGGCTTGAACCATGACCCTGAGATTAAGAGTTGCACGCTCCACCTACTGAGCCAGCCAGGTGTCCCAAGCTTACATTTTTTTCTGCACCCTTTTTCTTCTTTGCTGTTCATTTTGGAACCCACTGTGCTCTGCTGTCAACACTCACCGTGTCATTGGAATGTCCAAGACATCAGGGACCTCTTGGTAGCTAATCTGATGAACGCCTTTTCAGCCCTTACTTGACCTGCTTCCACTCTTTGAAACTCTTCTTGGCTTCCATGAGTCTATCCTTCTCTGATTTCCTGTCTCTTCCCTGGCTTCTCCTGCCCAGGACACTTCATGGGTGGCTCCTCTGGAGCCTTCCATATGTTGGGATTCCCCAAAGTTTCTGTCCTTGCTCTATTACCCCCTGACTCTAAACCCTTTTGCTGCTCATCTCATCCTTTGTTTGGTTTCATTGGTCACCAGTGAGCTGACGATTCTCAAATATATATTCTGTTCTCTATTCTGGATTTCAGGTCAGAACATCCAAAGACCTACTGGGCGACAGGGGCCCCTCCCACTCAACATGCTCACGGTGGGATAAGGTTCTCCCCTAAGCTCCTCACTGCCCTTCCTCTAAGTGTCCGTCTCAGGGAAGGCCCCAGAGCGGCCTAAGCCAATTTTTGTCTGTTATTTTCCACATCTTATTTATTCATTGATTTTTCTCAATAAATATTTATTGAGTCTTTTTCTGTGTCAGGCCTTGAGCTCATTTCTGAAGAATCAGACATGTTCTTTGCTCTCATAGACCTTACTGTCTGTCAGAGAAGACACATGTTAAATATACAAGTCTATTAATTAAGTAGAATTGTGCCAGAAGTCATGAAGGGCGTACAAGGAAGCTTTGGAGGGTCAAGATCAGTCTGGGTCCTATCGCCTCTACTTCTGAATGGTTCCTTCTGACCTGTTTAGACTGCTTCATCCTCATGGCTGCTATAGGCTGCCTTCCTCTTACCTGGATGCCTGTGTAGCCCCTAGCCTTGCATCCAGGCTCACCTGCCCCCTAGGGCTTCTCAGGACACACTGCCTGTTCCCCAGAAAACCCTTCAAAGGCCCTTCATGGCCAGATCCCGGTTTCTCTTTCTAGCCACATCCACACTCTGCTGGATTACCTCCAGGCTGGAGAGCGCCTCTCTTCTAGAGGTAAGGGAACCGAGGCTGGCTGGCCTTGCAATACTGCCTTCCAGAGGCCGGAGTGGCATTGGGTGACTGGACCTGTGGGCATTCTGAGCTTGAAGGGATTTTGGATCACCTCCTTTCAGGGATCTCGAGTGGCTGAACTCAAGAATGTGTGAGAATCACTCAGGCTCCTTCCTACACCACACGTGCTTGCCACCTCATCTCTTCTTGGCTTTTTTGGGTGGTTTAGGGATCGCTGACCCAGATGCCCCCCTTCCAGCCCCCTCATTGCCCTTATGAGGCTGCTCCTCCAGCTCTCAGCAGGGTGTTTGTGAGAAGGTAGGAGAGATGGGCTGGCAGAGCAGTTGATGGCCTTGGAAATGTCTGCTGCCCAGCTGTTCCTGTTCTGGGCGTCTGGTCTTTGCAGCAATTTTTCTGATGGAGGAGATGGGTTAGCATTAATGGTAGAAGAGTGTGAGGACCTGAATTCATTCTGGAAATCTAAGTCTTGGCACAGCTGTAGATGACTTTGTACTTGGTGGGTTGAAATGGGGCCATTATCCTATTACAGCAGCCTTGAATACAGGATGAAGTAGCCTTGGAATGAAACTAAGATGTTCTCTGCTCAAAATGCCCTCGAGATGACGTGGACTTGAAATAGCACATGACCCAGCCCATCTGCTCCCTGCAGATGTCTCTCACTGGCTTGGTCCCCCTTCCTCTACAACACTTCTGCCCAGACTCCTCTTTGATTTGTGGGCCCCACCACCGGGTCACCCAGGACTGCTTAAAGACTATAATTTAAGAGCTGGACACAGAGGGACAGTGTCCCCAAACTACCCCTACTTCTACGCCTGGTAGTCTGTTCTTTTCTGAATTCCCCTTTTGTTCTCTGTCACATTGCAAATGCCCCTTGAGGGAAGGATGTCAGAACATTATTAGCCACTAACATCTCAGTGCAAAGCAATTTATTCACCAGCGGGGGTAACTACTATAGATCTAGAACACAAGCCATTGTCATAGAGTTTCTCAAAATAGGGCCTAGAGATTTGCACTGTCCGAAACTAGAATCTCTGTATATAGGGTCTAGGGTTCTAAATTTCATTGGAGTTTGAGAACACTGGTTGAGCAGGCCAGGTCTGGGAGAATAGACCAGGGCAAGGCATAGTTCTAGTCAAGTAGACGGTGCTTAAGAGAGGAGGTGGGACAGCGCGAGAGTTCAAGGCTGCCTGCTTACTAATAACATGCACATCCTAATGATGTGACTGTAGCCTACGTCTCCAGGGATGCCTCCACCTCAGCACTGACCCATTGCATTGCCCATCTGGGACCCCGTCTGCTGATCACGGCTTTCCTACATTAACATGCACCTTATCTTTCTATTTAGGTCCGTAGACTACCTGTTAAAAGGGGCTTTAGAGAATATCTAATCCTACTCTCTTTTTATTTCAAAGACAGGTGAGTCTCAGAGGGAAAGTGACTTGCCCCAAATCACACAGTGGCATCACAGGGACCAGGACAGGACTTTCTGGCTTTCAATTGCATCTTCTCTCATATCCCAAGGTTGTCTTATTAGACAGGAATTCTTGACTTCTTTTCTCTGTGATGAAAGCACCCAACATTATCATAGAATGTTGGGCATATACTGAACATACAACAAATGTTTTGGAGTGGACTGTGATGTGTCTCAGAGTAAGGCGACATCATGGCATGGGGCAAAACTCTGAATCTGGATGTTAGGAGATCTCCATGCCGGGCTTGGCTCTCTAGTCACTTACCTGTGAGGAGGCTAGATTCTAAAGCTTTAGCGTTAGCATCTTTTATTAAAGGGCTGCCCTGACCAATATGGTGGCCAGTGGCCATTCATGTGGCTATTTACAAGATGTAAAAGGATATAAAATTAAAAATTCAGTTCCTCTGTTGCAATAGCCCAATTAAGAGCTCAATAGCTACATATGGCTAGTGGCTACTGCATTGGACAACACAGATATAAACCATTTCTACTGCTGCAGAGACTTGTTGGGCAGTGCTGGACCAGGCTTTGGAAGAAGAGGGGATGAAGGTCAGGTTCCTTGTGTCCAGGAGCTTAGAGTTGTGTGAGTTTTTGAGAGCATCTTCAGAGGCATTCGACCCTGTCCTACTAGGCAGCTCTATCCTGGGAAGAGCTCAATTGTCACTCTCACCTTCAAATAGCATTAATGACTGGAAAATTACAGTTCCAGCCAGGAATTAGTCTCCTATCTGCTGACCTGGGCCAAATAGAAAATGGAATCTGTGGATCTGTTTACCTCTGCATTGATCAGAGCATCCTGGAAACCAGCACATTACCACCCACCTCCATTTCTACCGTGACTTTCATGTTCGCAAAGTGAGTATGTGAACTCTTTGAGGACTTAATAGCCTTTAGTGCATCTGCTGAGTATATCATTAGAGGGCTTCTTTTGACGAAAACCTTTTGAAAATGGAATTGAACCTCTTGCCAATATGGGAAAATTTTTATTGATAATGAAATAGATGGATAAAACATTTAACTTTCCCTACATCTCCTTTGTGGCAGGTGAATTTAGCCAAGATGCACCATAGGGAAGGACATATTACGGTCTTCATAATTTTTGTTTTAAGATCTCTCCATTTCTTTGCTGGACCTTGGCTTCCTTCAAGGTTCCCCACTGCTGCAGAACTAATCTTAGCTAGTTGTATTTCTCAAGAATTCGATTCTGCCTCCAAGAGCTGATAAAGGCTTGGGGCACCAGTATTATTGAGCTCTGGAGTTCATATATTTTTGCAGGGTCCTCTTCAAGATTGGGGTACTTTTTGAGATCCCAAAGGGTAAATCTCTAATGGTTCATTTTAGCTCAGTGGTAGGCACTGGATGGGAGCCGAGGTATTGCTTTGTCCTCTTCAGATAACAAAATCACACCATGTAGGTGTCTTCTTGCTTTCAAGGCCATGTCTGCCCCACAGTTGGACCTCCTTGCCCTCATCCCTTGCAGGCTGTCTGCATGTCCACACCTGTTTCCAGAAGTGGGTGCTTGTCTTTAGGTAGAAGTTCAGTTCCAGACTCAGGTGACTTAGAAAGAACCACTTGGCTACTACTGGTTCAGCACTGAGACTTATGGTCCCGGCTGAGACCAAGCCTTGATTTGGGCTTCTGGTTTTGTCCCCCAGGGTGTGAACTCCTGTGTTCATAACTTGTCTAATACCCAACTCCCTCTAAGATTCCCCCTGTCCCATTTTCCCAGGGATCAGAGTCCTGGGACCTTCTACATCCTATATATATCCCCACATACATCCCTACAGTCCTGTCTCCTGGACAGGAGTGCTCAGCCTTCTTATTCCATGTGTGATCAGCCTTCCTGAAGCCCACTGCTTATCCTGGGGTCACCTGACTGATGTCTGTACTCTCTTAAGTACCCTGTATCTTTCCCACGTCTGCCAACCATTCACTTATTGAATGCTTTTGGTGTGCAAGACTTACTGCTAATGGCAGTTTGTAAGTGTTCTCATCTCCACAGCCTACATAGGTTCGTTCTATTATTATACCTGTCTGAAAGATGAAGTTGAAGTTCAGAGAGGTTAAGTAACTTCTCTGATATCCTATAAATAGCAAGTGGCAAAGCTAAGGTTATAATCCAGGTCTGTTTCACTCCAGCTTGAGCTCTTTAACACCGGGCTCCCCTGCCTGCATGGTGGCTGTCCTTCCCCATCTGCAGCCGAGGCTGTCCCAAGTGCCTGCTCTGCCTCGTAGGCACATGGCGGTCTCTTTTGTCCTGCTCTGTCCAGTTCGGTTAGTTCTGCTGACCCTGACTGGGCCATGGGACATATATGGTGTAGATGCTCCAGGCTTCTTGGCTGGTTCCCTCCCATGAGCTCTTGTTTGGCACCTATAGGACTCAATAAAGATTTAAATGGGTGAATGGATGAACTGAGTGGTGGAAGCATGGAAGTTCCTTTCTTCACTGCCTTGCTTTTTTAAGGGTTCTATACTTTGCCATTCTTCTGTCATCCTGACCTTAATTCTGCACCACAGGTAAAATCACCCAGTACTAACATTCAGTATCTTCCTGGGTCTAAAATGAAACCCATCTTCAGTTTGGATTCTTTTCTACAAATAACCAAGTTACTAAGCTCATCACTTCAGAGAGAATCTTCTTATATCCTGCACTGTGGGCACATGGGGAGAGAGGAGTACACTCCATTTTAGAACATGCCAAAGATCACCTTTTGATATCAAGTGTGGTATAATAGGTAGTGCTAAGCTTGAGCATTCATCATGAGTATTTCTCAATAACGAAGATATTTCTACTTGAGACATGAATCATTTGAGAGTCACATGAAATAAGTATCTTCCATTATGTTGAGGTCTGGCTAAAGGCCAAGAAAAGCATCTCATGAATTCTACTGTGTGTGTGTTCAGTTTCATGTGAATGTGTGTGCCTCTTCAAGTGTGGCTGTGGATCTGCACATTGGTGTATGTATGTGTGTTGTATATATGAAGTATGTGGGTGATTGTGTATGTGAGTAGATGTGTATTTATGTTTTTATGGTGTGTGCATGTGGGCACATCGTGATTCTTGTATGTATGTGGGTATATGTGTGTGTATTTGCACATGGGTTTATGTGTTTGTCACGGGATGTATGCATGTGTATGTGTGGGAAGAGAGAACCAGACTGAGATGCAAAGGTGAGCAAGGTTAGGCTCCTTCTTTCGGAATTTGGGTGCGTTGTGATGAACTTGGATTTGTGAGGTGAACATAGGCATATGATGAGTTTATGATGGTTAGAACTCCCCATCCAGTGGAAATAATCTTGGGTGAATTCATGTGTAGTCAGATAGAAAATAAAGCTGTAATTTAGGTGCTGTGGCCGCATGCATATACCATGACTTATATTTACAATTAAACTGACTTATAGGACCTTAGTTATCATATAATTAGGGAATTTAAGATATAGTGGTCTCATGAAAAATGACCTGACTCAGGAGGTTCAAATCATTTTTGGGGGGCCATTTACTAGCTGTGTGATTTGGGGCCAGTCTATTTTCTTATCCATATGATAGGATTAAAATGATCAATCCTAGCCTCTTCCATTGGCCTAGGGCACAAAATTTAAGGGTCGGTATGACACTCAAAGTAAAGAAAATGAGACAGCATGTGTGAAAAACTCTAGCAGCTTCAAACATCTCTACAAAGATCAATTCCTCTATGGCTGGCCTTAGTGTTTTTAAGAGATAAGAATTGTTAGCCAGGGCCACGAGCCCACAGTTCTGCATGAAGTGGCCTGGGTGGGTTTCTCTAGGCCACCAAAAACAGCAGAGGGAGATGTGCAGATTAGTAGTTGTTGTGGAGGTGGGGGGGAGCTCACAAAAGACAGACTCTTTGTTCATGAAGAGCTTATGAGCTTGACAGGATAGCTACCCGCTTCTGATGGTTTTGAAAACATGCAGTGAAACAGATCCGGTCTACAGTCCTATTCAACCCCAGAATGAAGTGAGTCAAGGGGTCCAATGTAGTCAGCCTGAAAATTCTGAGAAGAGACAACTCCATACGCAGAATTTTGATTAAGGGAGATTCGAGGGCAGGTGAAATAGGAGGCTTAGGGGCTGGGGAGGACGCCAAGCTACATCTCCCTTTTCAGCTAGGGTTGAGGTTCTCCTGGCCACGTGGTGGGCTCTGCTCAGGGAAAATATACACATATGGTGGGGAGGGGCAAAAGAAGATGAAGCTTCTTCACAGGCTGGTTACATGAACCTTGACAGGAGAATCCCATGTAAAAGCCACATTCGATGCACGAGAATAATCAATCATGGCCCTTTGCCAGAGAGCTTTCTAGAAAGCACCACAGCACCAGTCACTGAGAAAAGTAGAAGACATTCTCATAGAGAAATAAGGCAACGTACCCAAGATAACTGCTCCTCTATCCTTTATGATTGGTGATCTTAAGAAGATGGTCTGATGGAGTTCTTTCCTTTCAATTTATTCTAACACGGATTAAAGTACCTCTCAGCATCGCCAGGTGCCTAGGGCACAAAATGTGAGGAGCCGCCCACTCTTTGGGCCTCCCTCAGTTTTGCTCACTTGCCTCACCAGAGCCAGGCCTTGCCCGGAAGACATGTTAAGACCCTCCCATTGGAAGGGAGGCCATGAGCGCTGCCACCACTCAGCTCCCTCTCCCCCCAAATCCCCTTGAAACTTAACATTTTGGCTAGGGATCTTTCTGGAATATTGCCACCTGGGCCAGAAGAGTCAGCAGGTGCAGGTGCCTGAAAGTCTTTTCAAGAACACTCAGGGGAGGGAGAGAAGACATGGTTTTGATAGGGTTTGAATCCAAAGTCCAATCTTGCCAGATCACCTCAGTGGCCCCTGGCTTTCTGTGAGGAGTCAGTTCACAGTTACCTGAAGTTCTGACTTCCTGAGTGCAGGTGGTGTTGGAGTGGGATGATTGGAGGATGAGGATGGGACAGTAAAGTCACTGAATAGAAGAGGGGATTAGACACTGGGGGGCCCCAGGGACCATGGCAGAGGGCTGGCGACAGTGGAGAGAGTTGTAGCATCTGGCTTGGAAATCTGCCAGGTAAGACTTCAGAATCTGCCTGGGAGAGTGGATTCTCCCTGCTGGACACAGTGGGCACCAGTGACCCCTTCTTCAGGGATTCATGCCACTCTCTCCTACCTTAGAGGGTTAGCATCTTGAAGAAAAAGGGGCCATCAAAAGCCTTCTCCTCTGCCTTCTCTCCACCCCCTCTCTCATTGCCTGGGGAGCTCCTGGACCCTCCCCCTCTCCCTATTACACTTTCTCTTCTGTGCTTCATACTCTTGGATTTTCTACTGCCTCTGCATGTCTGAATTTACTTTCAGATCCTGGGAAAATTCAGTCACTGAATCAAACAGATTAAAATAGGCCACCAATGGAATACAGCGCCCCTGTATTACTTTGTTACCATGCAGTTATGGAAGTCAGTCATTTCCACACACACCATTTTAGGTTGACAGGACAGCTCCATTAGGCAATATCATTGTCCCCACTTGATGGATAAGGAAACTGAGGCTCAGAGAAGTTGTCTTTCCCAAGGGCAGCCAACTAGTAAGTCTGAGCTTAGGACCAGAAAACTCAGCTCTTTGGGTTCCCACTCTAGAACTTTTTCTCCTGACCCCGCTGCCTCTCCAGGCAACCCCAGGATAGATAGAGTCTGTGGGGCAACAAGCATGTTTTCAATCAGCTTAACCCAGACTCACTGTCCCATCCCGACCATCTCTTGAGTTTACCTTTTCTGCAACCAATTCCTCCTACTGTGTCACGTCCTCGCCCCCACACCCAACCAAACCCTCACCTGGATGGTTCAGATGGGACACTATTAAGTAGATGGTGAAGTCCAGGAACGAGCAGTTGCACACCCACGGGTTCCCACTCAGATACAGGGTCTGTAGTGTTATGAGGCTATAGAAGGCGGCATGGTCCAAGGTCTGCAAGCCGGTGTTTCTGAGGTCCAAGTGCCTCAGAGAGCTGGTGTTGGCAAAGGTGTACTTGTTAAGAGATAACAGGTGAGGGTTATTGGAGAGGTTCAGCTGCACCAGGTTGCTGAGCACGGAGAAACTGTATGGGGAGATCAAGGTTAGGTTGTTGAAGCTGAGATCAAGGTAGATGAGTTTGAAGACCCCGATGAAGGTATAATCCATCACCTCGCGAATCAGGTTACGCCGACAGTCCAAGTAAACAAGGTCACTGAGGAGTCCCAGAGTCATCGCTGGCAAAAAAGTGATGCCGTTATCATTCAGGTACAGCCTCCGGGTGTTCAGGGGTATGTCTGGGGGGTACTCGGTTAACTGGATCCCTGTGCAGATCACTTCCTGGTCTTGACACTGACAATTATCTGGACACTTAGACCCCGATACCAGTCCCATTCCAAAGGAAAAGAGTAACCACCCGGGCCCAGGGCCTGAAGCAAGGGACATAGTAAGAAACCGCAACTACCCTCCTTCCACCTTGCTGCGGGCGCTGTCCCTCTGGTCAGAAGGCTGCTGAGGGGCGGGGTGGAGGGGGGGAGGGGCGCTGGAAAGAACTGTAACACTCTAGCTTTGTACAAAGCAATTTTCCATTACAGGAGAACAGAACAGAAGTTGAAACGCGAGGCCCAATGCCCCGCCGCCCGGCTGGGTGGCTCTGCAGCTTGCTCACTCCCGGGCTGCTGCTGGAGGCTTGCCCGCTTGGCGGCTTTGAAAGGTCTCACCCTTTCCCTGCGTTTGCAAGTGAAGGGGAGCCAGGGGAGAGCCACATGACAATGAGGTTGCCAGTTGACACCTTTGTGATGTCAGCAGCCTCAGGAGACTGCCTGGCTGAGGGAGGGAGAGTCCTGCCTCTCCTTCTGGGTGGTGTGGGGGTGTTTTGTGTGTCTCGGGTAAGCTGGCTGTCCCGGGGGTGGGGGCTGGGTATCAGGCCCCTGAAGCGTGGGGGCGGGGGACTGCACATGGGTTCACGGTGTGTGTGGTGTGTGTGCGTGTGTATGTGTGTACCAGCTCCCCAGGGAGGGGTGGCAGAGGATTAGGCTAGGGGTCCAGGCTAAGAGGGACCTTGGCAGTCTCCAGCCCAGCCCCCTTCTTTACTGATGAGCAAAGTGACTTGTTTAAGGTCAGTTCTCAGAATGGGTCTTTCCCTTGGGGAGCGGATTCGGGCGGGTGCCAGTTTTTGGTAGGATGGGAAAGAGGGAGCCTCCTTTGAATGAGGAAAGGGAATTCCTCTGATAAGGTGGTGCCCTTAAGACTTCATTCCTAGTGCGCGTACAACCCTTTCTGCAATATATGTGTGGAATGTATTTTGGAATATATGTGTGCTAGTATTTTAAAAAACCTTTAGAGCAAATACAAGCTACTTCCCTTAACACAAAACTCAAATGTATAAGAAAATATCTGAGTGCAAGGATATGAACTACTTCTTACCATTACCATTCTCCTGGGACTTCTAAAATAGCCAGTGCCTCTCTAGCGCTTCTTGTGGGAGTTTATATTCATTAACTATTTGAGGAATGATGGAAAAGGGGGTCTTTTGGAGGAAAAGATCGAGTCTGGAAGCTGACCAGTCAGGACACATCGTCTGCTCCATGGAGGAAGGCACATTGGGCAGAAATGAAGAAAAAGCACGTCAGGAATGAAAATTGATCTTTTGGGGGAAAATAGGATTTCGTATATAACCTAGCGGTGAATATTAATAAAACAATGCCACCGCCAAGGTTCCATAGTGTAGTGGTTATCACATCTGCTTTACACGCAGAAGGTCCTGGGTTAGAGCTTCAGTGGAACCATGGGTGGAAAGTCCCCTCTTTACTTGTGGGGATGAGCCCTGGGTGTTATATGTAAACCAACTTGACAATAAACTATTTAAGGAAGGAAAAAATACCCAAAACCAAACCAACAAACAAGAAACCAATGCCACCTATATTTAGCTTAGCATCGTGCCTGGCACCTGGTATGTAATAAATATTTACTGAATGAATGATGCGTGAATGTCTCTGATGGTTTGGGCCCCTTTCGTGTTTCTCTGCCAAGAGAGAAATTAATAAACTCAAGTGGATTTGTGGCTGGTTAGCTAATGCTTGATTATGTTTACTTACTCAGCATTCCTAGGGTGACTGGCCGTGAATTAAGATGATGACTTAGGAGTGTTTACCAAATTGAAAGTGACCTTATTTAAGTAGAATTTCAAACACTTAAAATAATGACCCGAAGCATAGTTGTACTAATTGAAGCAGGATTTTATTGATGGTGAAACCATCCTTTCCTTATAATTAAAAAAAAAAAGTTCCTTGCTAGACTTTACATGATTGCCTGGGAGAGGACTTCCACCTGTGAAGGCTATGGGGAAGAATTAATTTCCAGAGCGATAGCTTCCGTTGGGGGCCAGTTCAAGTCGAGGGTGTGGTTTGGAGGGGGTGTGGTAGGGGTGCCACATTCCTTCCCAGTGCACTGGGTTTGGTGTCTGTTTACTTTTTTTTTTTTTTTTAAGTTTATTCATTTATTTTTAGGGGTGGAGAGAGCATGAGTGGGGGAGGGGCAGAGAGCCAGGGAGAGCGAGAATCCCAAGCAGGCTCCACACTGTCAGCATAGAGCCCCAGACAGGGCTCCAACTCACGAACCACGAGATGGTGACCTGAGCTGAAACCCAGAGCTGGTAGCTTAAACCCTGAGCCCCCCAGGCGCCCCTATCTGTTTCCTTTTGATGAGAGATGATCGCTGACTGGTTTGCCAAAGCTTGTGGAGTGAGTTTTCTGACTTTCCACCTTTTATGCCTCTCTCCTTCTTTCTCACTCTTTCTTTTTAAGAAGAGCCAGTGTGTCCAGGTTTCTGCATTTAACTTCTGGCCTCCTGATGTGGATACACTTTTTCAAGACCAAAGCCTTGGGCTCAGGCTTAGTCTTTCGGCCATATGATTGCAAGTGCTCTGACTTGGAAAAGTCTCGGACAAATAAGTGCATTAAAAGTTATTAGGGACCTCAGCCTGCTCTCTCTCCCCAGGGCATTGCCATTTTCACAAAGCCTCACAGTCCATCGGCCTGGGGTAGCTGTGCATTTTGTGGTCCTGAAGTCTGCATACCCGTAGGCTGGTTTCAGCTCTGCCGGGTTAGACCAGGTCCCTAGAATGTGTTCCTCATCTTGAGACTGAGTAAATATTTGTTAAATAGAGAATGAGTGGATGAGACAAGGAATAGAGAATGTAGCCGTTCCCAACTACCTGATCTCCGAACCTTTAAAACAATTGATCTTCAAGGAACATCTACGAGACTCTTACTTCAGGGATCCGGCTTTGGGAAGTTCTGGACTAGTGCTGTCTGCCCTTGGCAGAGTTGCTTAATGTCTCTGGGCTTTATGTTTTCTCATCTATCTATCTATCTATCTATCTATCTATCTATCTATCTATGTTTTTAAATAGTTTATTGTCAAGTCAGTTTCCATATAACACCCAGTGCTCATCCCCACAAGTGCCCTCCTCCATGCCCATCACCCCTTTTCTCATCTATATATTGAGAGAGGTGAACGAGAGGAGTTCCAGCTCTCCTTAGGACTTCTAAATTCCTACAAGATGGGAAGGTTTCTGGCGGCACAGTGAGCCACTAGGGGAGGGCCAAGAGAAGAGCCTTCCTATTCCATCTGATGACCCCCTCTGGCCCCCACATTCTGCGGAAATAGAATCTGCCACCTCCAGCTTCAGAAGCAGCTGGGTTGCCCTTAGCGTGTATACAGCTGTCCGATGAGCCCACCTCTGCCCCTGGGGTGGCCGGGGCGGCTGTCCCTCCTGTAGCACAGGAGGGTATCGGGTGAGCACACTGAGGAACACCTGGTATCAATACATACTCACTAGCCGAGGCTGCTCTTGGGCCAGCTCCTATTTTTAGCTGCATCTGGCAGAGACACCACCTTCCCCACTTAGAGATCCCTTTCGAGTGTCAGTGTGCCTCCCCACACACTCTCGTGATCCAAAAGACAGGTGGGCACAGTCCTTGATGTTGTAAAAGGCCGAGGTGGGGTAGAGCAAAGTGGACCCAGCCGGGACCTTTGGCTTCCATCCCCTCCCAGGGCCCTGATTTCCTTTCTGTAGAAAAGGCAGGATGCTCTCTGAGCACCCACCCAAATGTTAAGTTCCATCAAGCCCCAGTCTGTGCAAGGGCAGGACAGATGCTCGGAACCCTAAGACCTGAGCACGAGGGACAGATTCCAGTGACTGTCCGGCACCTGGCACAGTGTAAGCATTCCGTAAATGTGAACCACTGCCTGTTCCATCCGGTGCACGGGCAAGGGCAATATCATTTCGGCAGACTTGTAACTGTTTGGAAGAAAAATAGGAAGAAATGCCGGTGCCATTTTATTCAGTTAAGACTGCTCATGTGTTCAACTCCGGACTCTCCGTGGGGTTAGCATCCCAGGGGCATAGAAGTCAGTTCTCTGTTCTGCTTTCTGGGCCAGGAATTCAGTGGGTGCTGGTCTAGAGAATGTCAGGATGCCGAGGATTTTGATGTTGGAGTGCTTATGGCGTCCAGGTCACTCCAGATTTCTGACACCGCTTGTGTCCTGTGGGACTGATTGATGATGAAAAGGAAGGGCGGCCTGGAAGAGAAAAGAAGTCCTAGTATATGCCAGGAAGGCTGGGCCTCAGGGCCAAATATGTCTGTCTGTCTGTCTGTCTATCTACCTATTTATCCTCTATCTATCTATCTATCTATCTATCAATCATCTCTATCATCTGTCATATCTATTATCATCTATCTGTCTACCATCTGTCATCTATATCTATATCATCTATTCATCTATTATCTCTATCCATCTACCTATCATCTATATCTATCTATCATCTATCATCTATCCACCTATCATATCTATTTATCTATCATCTAACATTTATATCTATCTATGTATTATGAATTATCTATGTATCTATCATATCTATCATCTATGTATCTGTCATATCTATCACCTACCTATCTATCTATCATCTCTATCATATCTATTTATCTATCATTTATCTATCATTTATCTATCTATCTATCTGTGAGTCTTGGGTCTGTTTCTGGTACCAGCTGGCATGAACTATTTTTGTCTTTCTCCTTCAGGTTGCCTGAATCCCCGCCAGGAGTTTGGACCCTTATAGAGTGCAGGCCAGAGGGAATCACTCCAGTTGCTGTGTTCTCTAGGGATGGCTTTGTTTTCAGGCTCCCTCTACATTATACATTTCTGTAGCCTTCATTATCTAGAGGAATCTAAAGGAAGCCTTGAAATTGCAGGGGATTGGATCATCTTCTCAGCTTATAACAGACTTATGTACTAATGGCCGAGGCTAGGCTTGTGTGTAGTGGTCATTATGCCTGAAACCCACATTGCGACTTTGTCTGAACCCATTGATTTGGGAGGAGAATGTGCGAGAGACAACTGTGGTATGGTATGAGCTTTGGAAGGAGAAGACTCTTTGCCGAGTGACTTTGGGCAAACACTTCAGCTTCTATGGACGTGTTTCCTATTTGATAAAATAGGGATGCCAAATAATGAGTCTCAAGGATTCCTATGAAGATTGAATGTCGTTTAATATAACACACCATCTACCCTTGACTATTCATTCCATCAGGCATGCAATTCTCCCAGCAATTCAGTGAGTCATGTGGCACGACCCCATCTTATAAATGAAAAAAAAGAAGCTGTAAGAGGGGCCATTCATCCAAGGTTACAGAGCTGATGAGTGATGAAGGCAAGATTTGGTCCAGAAAGTTTTACTCCTGAGTGCAAGGTCTTCGTTACTAAGCTATACCATGAGCACTTAGGCAAATGCCTCAAAATGCTCATTATTGTTTTTACAGGCTCCATGGAATACGTGTACGATAAAAGTGCCCCTCTGAAGCACTGAATGGTACATTAACTCCAGACCAAATCAAACCACTGTTGTTCTGTGATCTATTTACACTTTGGGGTTCCTTGTCTTTCAGAGGCCTCACAATATTTTTCAGGTTTAAAGGCTTACTTTAACCTTTGAGATTGTTTTGTATAGTTTTCTTCCTTTTGCTGGCGAGGAAGCTAAAAGGAAAAACAACTTTCATAAGCTCAAAGAATGAGTGGCACAGTCGGCAAGAGTTGACTTGTTGATGCCTGAGGTGACCCAGATTTCTGGAAGGGGGAATTACTTCTGGATCATCTGGATCATGCTCTATCCATTGGATTGACCACTGGGCATTTCAATCTTTTTTTTTTTTTTAAATATTTTTATTTATTTCTAGGAGAGAGAGAGCGTGAGCAGGGGAGGGTCAGAGAGAGAGGGAGATACAGACTCCGAAATAGGCTCCAGGCTCTGAGCTGGCAGTCAGCACAGAGCCCGATGCGGGGCTCGAACCCACGAACCCCAAGATCATGACCTAAGCGAAAGTCGGACGCTTAACTGACTAAGCCACCCAGGTGCCCCTGGGCATTTCATTCTTTATCAAAGCCCCAGAAGGTGTAGAACCACTATAGTGGAAATCTCTCCATAATCCAGCATGGCTCTCCACCCCCAGCCTGCCCTTCAGAACAATCTTTGATATCGAAATTCAGAAGCAGCGGAAGCCTCTGGCAGTCTCTCAGGGGGAATCCGCACCTCACAGAGGCTCTGGGAGATTAGGAGGAGGACTAATGGAAACTGAGTCCTGTCTCTCCTTCAGCATTCCTTGTAGACAGATTTTCAAGAAAATATGTCACATGGGAGGTAGAAACTTGGAGCGCAAGCACCACAGGCAAGGTGAAGGGTGTCCCCCAGGGTGTCACGTAGAGGGGCCAAGTTGGCATCTGGCGTAGAAATTGGAAAGGAGAGCGTGAATCCTGAGAGAGGCTGGTGAGAAGGTCTCAAAGTCTCAGAGTTTTCCCAGCACCTTTGAAAGGCTCCTGGTTGTTGTCATTGTTTTTATTTTAATGTTTTATTTATTTTTGAGAAAGCACAAGCCAGGAAAGGGCAGGGGGGCGGGCAGAGGATCAGATGTGGGCTCTGCGCTGACAGCAGCGAACCCGATGCAAGGCTTGAGCTTATGAACTGTGAGGTCATGACCTGAGCTGACGTTGGACGCTCAACTGACTGAGCCACCTAGGTGCTTGGGCTCTTGGGTTTTTGGAAGGGCTGCTGTCAGAGGTAAACAGAGTCATATGTGTGTATCATCAGGATACTCCCAGAAGGACAAATGGGTGGAGGGCCACGCAGCTCCTGGGAAGAAAGCTTACTCTGCTGTGGGTCTTACAAGGAGCATCCGTAATTCTCATCAGAGCCCACAAGCTCACTCCCCTGGCAGGGCCTTCCCAGTGCCTACTTCCTGGACAGACTGAAGAGGCCATCACTAAGGCCTGGCCAGGGTCCCAGTGGTGCCAAGCAGGGGAAAGGCAGGTGGCTGAGCAGGACTGGCTAACGTTGTGATAAATGCTTTGGCTTCTGTCTCCAGGCTGACCTTCAACCTGAGCCCTTCCTTCCCCACAAGACCCCAAGTGTCCAAGTATTGGAGGCAGGATCTCTAACCTATGTGGGGCTCAAATAGCCCCTACTTCCTGGACCACGCTGTCTCCCTTCCTGGAGAGCTTGCGTCAGATCAATGTCTTTCTACTCCCCAAACCAGAGAGAATGGAAAGGTCAGAAAACCTCAGGGAAAATCCTGCTGCACGTGGCTTGCTGTGTCATTTGGCCACTCGCCTTCACCCCTGTCTCAGAGAGAACCCAGCTTACAGCCGCCACGCTTGTGTGCAAAAATGGGCCATGTAGGGTTCTCTCGGAGATGGATTCTTTGCTGTTTCCCTAGTAACAGAATTATTAAAGTTCCAGCCTCGGGAGTATTTGTGCCTGGTGAGGTAATGTCTGTCGCATGCAGCCTTTTCATTCCCACCCCCACCCCTCGCCTCAGGCCCCCTGTACCTCACCCCTAGACTGATGGACTGGGGTCCTCCTTGGCCTCCATGCTGCCTGCCCACCCTCCCCGCCAGGGCGGCTCTCAGATTAGCAACCCCCTTTCTCAGGCGCAGGGACTCTGTGTTGGCCAAATTCCCCATCGGCCTGGCATTCCGAGGGCCCCCATAGTGGTCCATACCACCTTCTGAAAGCCCACGGTGTTTTCTGGGCTTGAGTAGAGCGGGCTGTGGTTGTAGACAGTGACAGGGAGCCGCAGGGAGAAGGCACCGGGCTAAGACAGTGACTGGTTCATTGGGAGGCAATACAGTGTAATGTTTCAGCATCTGGGCTTTGAGATAAACGGTCTATAAAATGTGAGCTCTCTCACGAAATAGCTGTGTGACCGTGGGCAAGATTCTTTTTTTAAAAAAATATTTTGAATCTTTATTTTCGATGGAGAGAGAGAGAGAGAGAGACAGAGAGACAGAGACAGAGCTTGAGCAGGGGAGCAGCAGAGAAGGAGACACAGAATCTAAGGCAGGCTCCAGGCTCTGAGCTGTCAGCACAGAGCCCAATGGCGGCTCGGGGGCTCGAACTCACAAACTCTCAGGCCATGACCTGAGCTGACATCAGATGCTTAACCTACTGAGTCACCCAGGCACCCTGACCTCGGGCAACTTTTTTAACTCAAGTCTGTTTCTCCAGATCCAAAACAGAGATAATGAATGTACCTTCCTCGTAAAGCCTTCGCTCCCCAATTAAAGATCTTCTAAAGGGCTTAGCTTAGTATCTTTGAACGTGGAATCACACCGAAGTGCTGGCTATGATGGTGAAGATGGTGGAGAAAGGGGGAAGGGCAGCTGTGTGAGAAACAGAACATAGAGCAGTTTCCGATTTGGGCGAGTGGGTAGAAGTCATGCAGGTAGAGAGTCCGGGTTCAGAAGGAACCTGTTTGTAAGAACAGATAATGTTTTCACTTTAGAGCTGATTGAGTGGGAAGTGTCACAACTCTCTTTTCTTGATTGTCACTGAATGCTTGGCACTCTGCGGAGTACATTCCATACACCATTTCTTCTGGAGTACCCCCCCCCCACCCCGCCAACCCCCTGAGGTAAGGCTTAGTAACACATGGCAAGGTTAAGTAGCTTCACCCATTGTGAAGTGGAACAGCTGGGATTTGAACCCAGGTCTCTGTGCCTTCAGTAGCAAGCTCTGTATGCTGCCTCCTAAATATCTTGGCCAGAGTTAGGAAGTCGGTCGGTGTGTGTGTGCATGTACCTATGTGCACACACTTTTAAAGCTAAGATGGTCTTAGGGGGAACATAATGGCTTGCAATTCTTCCTGCCTACGTGGTCATCTGCTCCCTCCTCTGGGGTCCCTGTGTGTAAATTTGGCCCCTAGACTTGGGGGCTTCTTTTACGACAGGGGCTCTCCTGAGCTTGTGCTCAGAGCCAGTGACTCAGTGCTCACCTCTCACCTGGTTTTCCTGCATCATTCTCAGTCCCCGCCCCCGCCCCCCATGATATCCTTGGTCTTGATGTTCACTAGCATCTCTGAACCTCAGTTTCCTCCTCCGAACAACTTAAGCAGTTAGAGAATTGCAAGAAGCATCAAAAGAGACGGAGGTTTCTTGAGGAGAGGGGTGGTTTCTGATTTCTCAACATTCCCAGCGCCTGGGCCAGAGCTGGGCGTGTACTGAGAGCTCCCTGATTTCTGAACGAATGCACGCCCAGCTTACCGCAGATGCTGATATATATGGGGCCGGGTCCCCCCCTTTTTTGATCCTACTGAGATCGCTTCCTTTTCCAGTTGTCCTGCTGTCCTGAGCTGTTACCCCAATTTTTGTGCTTTAGGGATGACTTTCTTTAAAGTTTTGGAGCCAGCCAAACCACAACGGCAGAACTGGGTTACAGTGCTGGTGTTGGGTGTTGCCCATCTATGTGGCGGGAGATGGGGAGGGGGTGGAAGGTAGCGGGTGTGGAGGGACAAGGGTATAGACTGGACCATATTTCCTCCACAGACATTTTTGGTAATTGAATGTATGAATTTGCATGTAGTAAATGGAACCTAGGTGCTATCGTTGAATCTTTCTAAAAAACTTTTTTAGATGTTTTATTTATTTCTGAGAGAGAGAAAGAGAGAGACAGCGTGAGCAGGGGAGGGTCAGAGAGAGAGGGAGACACAGAATCTGAAAAAGGCTCCAGGCTCTGAGCTAGCTGTCAGCACAGAGCCCGATGCGGGGCTCGAACCCACGAACCATGAGATCATGACCTGAGCTGAAGTCAGACGCTTAACCAACTGAGCCCCCCAGGAGCCCCTATCATTGAATCTTAGAGGCCAGTGTGATGGAATTAGGAGGGGAGTTCTTTGGGGGGAGGTTAGTCGTGAAGGTGAAGCCTCATGAATGTGGTTAATGGCTCATAATGGAGGCCCCAGAAAGTGCCCAAACCCTTCTGCCCTGTGAGGTTATATGAAGTTTGAGACCCAGAAAAGGGCCTTCGCTCAGTCATGGCAGCACCGTGATCTTGGACTTCCAGCTCCCAGAACTGTGAGAAATAAATTTCTGTTGTTTACAAGACACCTGGGCTGTGGCATTTTGTTATAGCAGCCTGAACAGACAGCAGGGTACGATGAGTTGGTTTTTAATAGGAATTTTCTGTTCTTTTAATAACAATATTTCAACATGGCAACTTTCAAGTATTTTCTCCCCTTCCTTTCCAGGTATTTACACTTTCAGTACCCTGCATATGGATCTCACTGCTATTTAATTAAGACTTAAACCTATAAAAATGCACATTTAATACTCAGAGTAAACCCTTGACTTGTTCCCTTTGAAGATAAACAGGTTGAGATATCTTCCTGAACTCAGAATTGTGAGATAATTAAGATTAGTTGCCATAGAGAGAGAGAAAGAGAGACAGAAACACATTAAAATGTATCATACTTTTCGTGTTTAGGAAATTCACGTAGTTAAATATTCAGGGCCATTAAATCTACCCAGACCCAGATACCTATTCATCTACCGGCCACACAGCTCCAGAGTGGGCTTTCTTTGTCAGGAAAGCCTTCTAATTGGTTTGCTCCTCTGCTGGGGAACTTCTAATGACTCTCCATGGTTCTGAGTGCAGATGGTGTTCCCGGGCCTCAGGACCTGACCCAGCCCCCCTTCCCCGGCTCATTTGCTACCATCTAGCCACGTAGATGCCTGCTGGCCCCTGCTGGCCCTTGGCAGTGGCCCAGGTCTCTCTATATCGTATACCCTTTGGGCCCTTTTTCTTGTTCTCCTGTGCCTTTGCGAGGTCTCGCTCACACTTCAGGTCCCCACTTCAAATTCCACATCCAGGTTAAATGCTGGACCTCTTCGGATTTCTTGAGGCAGAATTATCCTAGGCTTTCTCGGACTTTGTACCTGTATGACAATTTTCATTATAATGTACCATAATTGTGCATTCCCTTCCCCTCTGCCCTGCGCTAGACTGACAGCACCTTGGGGCCCAGGGACCAATTCATTATCTGAATATGTGGAATGCCTTATATGAGTGTAGACATGTTCATATACTATCTAGCTCATAGTAGGTCCTGAATCACTCTTGTTGGAGGAAAGTAAGTTCATGGCATTACATTGCCAGTTAGCAGTATGTGTTATGATGTTATAAAGATTTTTTTCAGGGAATGCATTGTCTGACCCAGCCTTTTTTGTGGTGCTCCATATAAAATTCCAGTGTGTGTGTGTGTGTGTGTGTGTGTGTGTGTGTATGTGTGTATGTGTTTTAATATTTATTTTTGAGAGAGAGAGAGAGAGAAAGTCGGGGAGGGGCAGAGAGAGGGGAACAGAGGATATAAAATGGGCTCCTTGCTGACAGCAGAGAGCCTGACACGATGCTCAAACTCAAGAACCATGAGATCCGGACCTGAGCCGAAGTTGGATGCTTAACCGACTGAGTACCCCAGTATTTTGTTGAAGGAGCATTGTCTCTGCGTACCTGGCAGTCGTGTGACGCTAATCTAGGGCTTGCTGCTACCCCTTTGGTGAATTGGGAGAAAGGTCAGTATGAGAGGGCAGGAAAGAATCCCTTCCTTCGTGATGCCAATAGCATCTTACGGACACTCTACATACTAAGTGGCGGGAGACCTAATAATGTGGTGGTGAAAGTCGTGGACTGTGGAGTCAGGTGTATGTGACTTTCCACTATATGACTGGCAACTTCCTGAACTTGTCTTCATCTCTGTCACGTGTGGAATGGAGATAATCATATTGTATTCCTAAAGTGGTTTTGAGCATCCATGAAACATCCGGGCCACACAAATGGGTCCCCAAGCCTCCAGGAAAGTTATTTAACAAAAGGTAGCAGCTATGATTTTTGTGTGATTTTGCAATGGTTCTGAGTTACTAACACAATGTGTAAGAGCAATGCAAAGTCATACAGTGATGTAAGTTTCCCCAAAGAATAGCAACTGCAGTCGTAATTCCTGATTTGCCAGTGAGTTAGAATATAGTTTGTTATTAGTAGCTGTTGGAGTACTGTCCAGGGTGAGAGTCCCAGAGGATTTCCAGGAAGAACTGTTTAACTGAGGTCACCAGAGGAAAGGTGTTCAGACGCCGGTGGTTCTGAGCATGGCAAGACCAGCAGACGAGGTTCTCGGACCGAATAGTCTAAGTATGTGCTTGATGAGTCACAGCTATGCCGATACAGATGTCCCCAGACTGACAGTCCAAAGATGTAACTGATGAGGCTGGGACACCACTACATGATACAGACCTTTAGCACAGCCACACGGAGTGCACTCAGGGTCAGGTAATCTCTCTGCACATAATGCCAGATTCGATGAGACCATTGCCCCCGACACGGCGTAGGAAACTCCTGAAAATGAACTTTCTTGAGGCATTTCGTGAAGGCTACACCTGCAGCTGCCTTTTGAGTCTGTCCCTATCAGACCTGAAATCCCCAACGCTTATCATTCACTCTGATTATAAGAGTGTGAGCATGTAATCTCTGATGAATAAATTTATTAAGAATTGAGTCTCACATCCTTGGTGTTTTCTTAAACATTCCTCCCTATGGTCATGCATCACCAAAACAAAGAGCTGCTATCTTTAATGTACTCTGCTCTTAGGATTCTTTGTTTTCTTTTTCTTTTTTAAAGGCAAGAGGTTTCAGCAAAGTACATCTGATTGCGGAGTATGGGAAGGAAATGGTGTGCGTTGAGGTCTGTGAAAGAGGCTGAGGTCTGAGATTACTAGGGTGTTCCCGAAGTTTCCAAGAGTGCTCATGGGCTGGCCCCAAACCTTTGTAAAATCTGTGAGAGACCAAGGCTCCTTTAGAGCCCCCAGAAGCTGTTCTGGCTGTGATGTCATTCTTCCCTTCCTCCCCTTCAGCTCCCCTGAAAACCGATGTGGAGCTGAGGGCCATGTGGGTGGAGATCTAGCTGGATAGAGCCTGGAACCGGGAATTTGGGGACCTGAGTTTTAGTCCTGATGCTTTCCTAAACTCACTGTGTAACCTTGGACAAGAAGTTCAGTGTCTAGGGTTCTGTTTCATCATCTGTGAATCAAGGGAGCTGTGTCTTTGGGTCTTGGGCTCAGTGGAACCAGGCCAGGGACAGGCCGTGGGGTGGGAACAGCCCCTTCACCTCCTGCCGAAAGACATGTTCCAGCTGTTCTCAATGAACGCCTCGTCCAAGCCAATGAGGCAGGATTCTGAGACTGGTGCAATCTGGAACTGGCAGCCTGGAGGTCTGGGACAGCCAGGGGCCACCAGCAGCACAGAGAGATAGAACCTGGAGACAGCGAGGCTCTGAGCTTCCTTGGGTGGGGAGTGGAGAGGTGTCCTCCCGGGAGGAGCCACCAGGAGTCCATCAGAATAGTCTATTTATATGAAATCGAACTCTGGTCTTTGGTCTTGGTGGTAAGGAATCTCCCCCCATAAACCAAACTAAAACCAAGACCAAACTTAGAGGATGTGGTGGTCTTTATTTGGAGAAGTCAAGGGGATCTGGACAAATCTTTTTTTTTTTTTTTTTTACAAATAGTTTATTGTCAAGTTGGTTTCCGTATAACAACCAGTGCTCATCCCCACAAGTGCCCTCCTCCATGCCCATCTCCCCCCTCCTCCCCCCACCCATCAGTCCTCAGTTTGTTCTCAGTATTCAAGAGTCTCTCATGGTTTGCCTCTCTCCCTCTCCCCCACTATTTCCCCCCTTCTTCTCCCCCACGGTCCCCCATTAAGTTCCTCCTAATCTTCCTTTACATGCAAACATATGGTATTTGTTCTTCTCTGCCTGACTTACTTCACTCAGCATAACACCCTCAAGGTCCATCCATGTTGCTACACATGGCCAGATGTCATTCTTTCTCATTGCCATGTAGTATTCCATCGTATAGATGAACCACATCTTCTTGATCCATTCGTCCATTGATGGACACTTAGGCTCTTTCCATGTTTTGGCT